>NW_027596542.1:142500-239955 GCF_964194155.1 Cetorhinus maximus | reverse complement strand
GATGGGGGGTAGGGATGGGGGGGTAGGTGGTAGGGATGGGGGGGTAGGGGGTAGGGATGGGGGGGTAGGGGGTAGGGATGGGGGGGTAGGGGGTAGGGATGGGGGGGTAGGGGGTAGGGATGGGGGGGTAGGGGGTAGGGATGGGGGGGTAGGGGGTAGGGATGGGGGGGTAGGGGGTAGGGATGGGGGGGTAGGGGGTAGGGATGGGGGGGGGTAGGGATGGGGGGGTAGGGGGGAGGGATGGGGGGGTAGGGGGGAGGGATGGGGGGGTAGGGGGGAGGGATGGGGGGTAGGGGGGAGGGATGGGGAGGGATGGGAGGGTAGGGGGGAGGGATGGGAGGGTAGGGGGGAGGGATGGGAGGGTAGGGGGGAGGGATGGAGGGGTAGGGGGGAGGGATGGAGGGGTAGGGGGGAGGGATGGGGAGGGGGGAGGGATGGGGAGGGATGGAGGGGTAGGGGGGAGGGATGGAGGGGTAGGGGGAGGGATGGGAGGTAGGGGGGAGGGATGGGAGGTAGGGGGGAGGGATGGGGGGGTAGGGGGAAAGATGGGGGGGTAGGGGGAAAGATGGGGGGGTAGGGGGAAAGATGGGGGGGTAGGGGGAGGGATGGGGGGGTAGGGGGAGGGATGGGGAGGGATGGGAGGGTAGGGGGGAGGGATGGGGGGGTAGGGGGAGGGATGGGAGGTAGGGGGGAGGGATGGGGGGGTAGGGGGAAAGATGGGGGGGTAGGGGGAGGGATGGGGGGTAGGTGGGGAGGGATGGGGGGGTAGGGGGAAAGATGGGGGGGTAGGGGGAGGGATGGGGGGTAGGTGGGGAGGGATGGGGGTAGGGATTGGGGGGGTAGGGGGGAGGGATGGGGGGTAGGGATGGGGGGGTAGGGGGGAGGGATGGGGGGAGGGATGGGGGGGTAGGGGGGAGGGATGGGGGGTAGGGATGGGGGGGTAGGGGGGAGGGGGTAGGGATGGGGGGGTAGGGATGGGGGGAGGGATGGGGGGGTAGGGGGGAGGGATGGGGGGTAGGGATGGGGGGGTAGGGGGGAGGGATGGGGGGAGGGATGGGGGGTAGGGGGGAGGGATGGGGGGTAGGGATGGGGGGGTAGGGGGGAGGGATGGGGTGTAGGGGGGGGATGGGGAGAGTGGGGAGGGGGGGTAGGGGGAGGGATGGGGGGGAAGGGAGGGGGGAGGATGGGGAGGGGGAGGGATGGGGGGTAGGTGGGGAATGGGGGGGTAAGGGATGGGGAGAGTGGGGAGGGGGGGTAGGGGGAGGGATGGGGGTGAAGGGATGGGGAGGGGGGAGGTGGGGGGGTAGGGGGAGGGATGGGGGGGAAGGGAGGGGGGGAGGATGGGGAGGGGGAGGGATGGGGGATGGGGGAGGGGGGGTTGGCCGACTCCACAATGACAGGGAGAGAGGGGGGGGGATAGGGAGGGGTTTGGGCGAGTCCACTATTGGGGGGGGGGGGTAGTGGGCAAGGTTTGTTAAATGTTCCGGCAGTTTCCAGTTTGAAACCGGATGAAATTTGCTCTTTGCCCCCTCCCGCTCCAGGTGAATAATAAATTCCTCCCCCCCTCCCTTTCCACAGGACACTCACCTTCCCCTCTCTCCTCCCAGGCTCCGCCTGGCTGACCCTCCGCGAGTCCGGCAGGCACCGCGCGGTGCTCCGGCTGGACCCGCCCACAGCCGGCAGCCGCGCCTGCGCACAACCGCGGAAACCGAGCCGTGCGCGCAAAGGAGCCTGGGCCGGGAGGCCGCCATTTAATGAACAACACCAACAAATACAACAACACCAACAAACAATACAACAACAACCACAAATACAACACCAACAAATACAACAACCAATACAACAAAACCAACAAATACAAAAACAACCACAAATGCAACAACACCAACAAATGCAACAACCACAAATACAACAACAACCATTACAACAACAACAAATACAACAAGCACCAATATCGTTTACTGCCCATCCCTAATTGCACCTTGAGAAGGTGGGGGTGAGCCGCCTTCTTGAACCGCTGCGGTGTAGGTACACCCACGGTGCTGTTAGGGAGGGAGTTCCAGGATTTTGTCCCTGTGGTGTAGGTACACCCACAGCGCTGTTAGGAAGGGAGTTCCAGGATTTTGTCCGTGTGGTGTAGGTACACCCACGGCGCTGTTCGGGAGGGAGTTCCAGGATTTTGTCTGTGGGGTGTAGGTACACCCATGGCGCTGTTAGGGAGGGAGTTCCAGGATTGTGTCCGTGTGGTGTAGGTACACCCACGGCGCTGTTAGGAAGGCAGTTCCGGGATTTTGTCCCTGTGGTGTAGGTACACCAACGGTGCTGTTAGGGAGGGTGTTCCAGGATTTTGACCCAGCGACAGTGAAGGAACGGCTGATATATTTCCAAATCAGGATGGTAAGTGGCTTGGAGGGGAACTTGCAGGTGGTGGTGTTCCCATGTGTCTGCTACCCTTGTCCTAGATGGTAGTGGTCGTGGGTTTGGAAGGTGCTGTCGAAGGAGCCTTGGCGAGTGCATCTTGTAGATGGTACAAACACCACTGCTCCTGTGCGTCGGTGGTGGAGGGAGTGACTGTTTGTGGATGGGGTGCCAATCAAGCGGGGCTGCTTTGTCCTGGACGGTGTAGATCTTCTTGAGTGTTGTGGGAGCTGCACTCATCCAGGCAAGTGGGGAGTATTCCATCACACTCCTGACTTGTGCCTTGTAGATGGTGGACAGGCTTTGGGGAGTCAGGAGGTGAGTGACTCTCCACAGGATTCCCAGCCTCTGACCTGCTCTTGTAGCCACAGTGTTTATATGGCTGGTCCAGTTCAGTTTCTGGTCAATGGTAACCCCCAGGATGTTGACAGTGGGTTTACCCGTCACAGGGTTCCTAGCCTCAGTCTCTAAGGGGACTAAGGGATACAGGGAGAGGGAAATGCAAATGAGGCATGATGGTATCGAATGGAGGGGCAGGATCGATAGCCCGAATGGTCCCCATGTTGGCGTCGGACCCAATTCAGAGGGAAGTTAAGAGTCACTGGGGGGGCGCTTTCTGAAGTCACGCATGGTCCAGAGTGGCGAAGGACAGCAGACCAGAGGTTACAGAGATAGGGAGGGAGGAGGGTGAGGGAGGGATTTGAACAGGAGGATGAGAATTGTAGGGGCTGGAGGAGGTTACACAGATAGGGAGGGAGGAGGTGAGGGAGGGATTTGAACAGGAGGATGAGAATTGTAGGGGCTGGAGGAGGTGACAGAGATAGGGAGGGAGGGAGGGGCTGAGGGAGGGATTTGAGCAGGAGGATGGGAAAGCGCAAAACTTGCACAAGGGAGGGCTAAGATGGCATGGGTAGATAATATCAGAATGCGGTCTGGCATCTGTAAGGGACAGAGAGCGAGGGACAGCGGAGAATAGAAATCACTGGGGAACAGGTTACTGATAGCGTGGCTGACCCGCAGAACGAGGACAGATGAAAGACAAGACAAGAAAAACCAGTCCTGCCATCAGAACACCGGTACTCCAAATAGAGTGGTGTGGTCGTAGTGTCACTGGGCAAGTAACCAGAGGGCTGGGCCATTGGCCTGGGGACAAGGGTTCAAATCCCACCACAGCAGCTGGTGGAATTTATATTCAATTAATACCAGGAATGCGCGGGCTGTTTTATGAGGGAAGGTTGTACAGGTTAGGCTCGTATCGGCTGGAGTTTAGAAGGGTAAGAGGCGACTTGATTGAAACCTGTAAGATCCTGAGGGGTCTTGGACAGGGTGGATGTGGAGAGGATGTTTCCTCTTGTGGGAGAATCTAGAATGAGGGGGGGGGTCACTGTTTAAAAATAAGGGGTGGCCCATTTAGGACAGAGATGGGGTGAAATTTTTTCTCTCAGAGGGTGGTGAGTCTTTGAAACTCTCTCCCTCAACAGGCGGTGGAAGCAGAGCCTTTGAATATTTTTAAGGCCGAGGTGGGTAGATTCTGGATTAACAAGGGGGTGAAAGGTTATCGGGGGGAGGCAGGAATGTGGGGCTGAGGTGACAATCAGATCAGCCACGATCTTATTAAATGGGGGAGCAGGCTCGAGTGGCCGATTTCAGCTCCGAATTCGAACGTAATTAATAAATATGGAATTGAAAGCTAATCTCGGTGACGGTGAGTGTGAAACTATCATCGATTGGAGTAAAAACCCTTTTGGGTTCACTAATGCCCTTTAGGGAAGGAAATATGCCGTCCTTACGTGGTCTGGCCTACATGTGACTCCAGACCCACAGCCATGTGATTGGCTCTTAACTGCCCTTCTGAAATGGGCAATTAGGGACAGGCAACAAATGCTGGCCTCCCCAGTGAGGGCCACATCCCATGAAAGAATTTTTAAAAACCCAAATTACTGGTGGGAGAGCAGGACGATGAGGAGGGTGGAGGACCCGGCAATCATGGCGGCCTCACTCACCCAGAAGGCGCTGCGCGCCAGAAAGCACCCTATTTCCCCCCCTCCCCAGTGCTGGACGGGGCCGGTGCGCATGCGTCGGAATCCAAGGGACCAGTGCGCAGGCGCGAGGAGACCGAGAGGCCGATGCGCATGGTCGAGAACCCAGCGGCCAGTGCGCAGGCGCCGAAACCGAGGGGCCAGTGCGCATGTGCCCGAGACCAGCGGGCAGTGCGCAGGCGCCGGAATCACAGCGTCGCCGCCGCTCAGCTTGTTTGAGGCGAGAGGAGGAGGAGGGTTCAATTTCCCCTCCCCCCACCTTCAACAACCAGGTTAGAGAGTCTGTATGTGTGCGCGCGCGCAGGCTTACCTTCCAGGGCTCGGTCGGTTTTCTCTGTGATTATATATGGGTCTCCATACAATTCAAAAAAAGGCGCCCGCCCGCACGTCCGTTAACCGACGGGCTGAGTGGAGGGGGGGGAAGGGAGGAGGAGGACCCGACTGCGCACGCTCCCTCTCCCTGCTCCGCCCCCTTGCTTTGTGACGTTCGGCGGCCCCGCCCCCTTGCTTTGTGACGTTCCGCAGCCGCGCCCCCTCCGTCCGTTCGGCTCTTTGGATCCGCCCCTCATTGTGACGAGAGGTGACCCCGCCTTCGGCTTGGCCGCCCTGAGGCCCCATCGAGCCTCGCGCGTCTCCGCCCCTTTCCATTGAGTCACGTCCCCCTCCCCTGTCCCCTCTCGTTATGTGACGTGCGAAGGAGGTGAGCCCCTTCCCCTTCTATTGTGACGCCAGGTTAGACCGCCCACTTCCATCGTGACGCGGCGGTGGGCCCCGCCCCGTTCCTGTCTGGCCGCGCGTCTGAATCCCGCCCACTTCCATTGTGGCCCCACGCCCCCCCCTCCCGCGTTCATTTGACGCCGGTGAGCCCCGCCTCCTTCCATTGTGACGCCGGGCGAGCCCCGCCCTCTCGAAGTCTGCGGCCAGCTGAGCCCCGCCCTCTTCCCTAGTGACGCTCGGTGAGCCCCGCCCTTTCCATTGTGATGTGGGGTGAGCCCCACACTATACTATCGTGACGTCTCAGTGGTTGATTGAGGGGGCGGAGCCTGAGGACCATGGGTTCTACCTGCTCCGCCATCTTGGTGAGGGTGAGTTTGGCTCCAAGGTGGTGATGGAGGAGGAGGGTGAGGAATGGAACAGCTTTTCCGCCCTTTGTCCTGCCACCTATACCCGGGACAGTCCACGCGGAGCGGGGGGGTGGGGTGGGGGGGGGCCGGGTGAGGAGGCAGGAGGAAAGGGAGTGGGCACCCCAAGAGGGGAGATGCCCATGTACCCCCTAATACCTTAATACGGTAATTCTAACGGGGGGGTCTTCACCCCATACCCCCTAATACCTTAATACGGTAATTCTAACGGGGGTCTTCACCCCCTATCCCGTCTTAATCCCCCATCCCTTAATTCCTTAGGTTAACAGAAATCGGTCATTCTAACGACCCATCTGCACCCCCTATCCCTTAATACCTTTGGGTAACAGAAATCGGTGATTCTAACGACCCCTCTTCACCCCTCTATCCCTTAATACCTTTGGGTAACAGAAGTTGGAGATTCTAACATCCCATCTTCACCTCTGTGTCCCTGATTACCTCAGGGTAACTGAAATCGGTGACCCTAACAACCCGTCTTCGCCCACCACCACCACCACCCCCCACCCCATCCCAGAATACCTTCGGTTAACCGAAATCTATCCATCTCTGAATGGAGTACCGACTGTCCATTGGCATGGTTTTTTTTTCACCGTGCCCCCTTCAACGTGGACTCCAGCGCACGGCGGGGTGGGGTTGGGTGGAATAGTTTCTCTCTGATCGGCACCACCTTCATAATGATCAAACCCGGAACATCGAATCGCCCCTGTTATGAGGCGGCAGAGGATGTGTGCCAGGCAGATCAAACCCACGAGGGTAACTTGATCGCGCTGTCACGACAGTTTTGCAATTTGTATTTATTTCGAGATGAGTGCCTTGAATGCAGTAGTAATAAGTCCACCAAGATTTCGGAGGTTTTTAGAAAACTAAACATTTATTAACGTAAGGAAAGTTTTCAGGCACATACATAGGTCTACAAATGACTACAATAATAACTCCTAAAACCCCGGATTAATCTGGTTTCCAGTTACAACCCTGTTAGGGCAACAGTTTAAAAAAAAAAGAATAGTTTTTAAACAGATCCAGGCCAGTCAACACAATACCCCGGACAGTAGAATTCAAAGTGGCTTCGGTTTCTGTAGACGGCAGGTTTAATGCACAGATACAGGAGGCTTCTCGCACTTCTGTTAGATCTTGCCATGCCTTCCCTGACACACACAGCCTCACTCTCCGCGGTGCATGTTCCTCCCTTCTCACGTCAATTCCCGTCGCTCCCTTATGCCTTCGGAACTTGACCTTCCTCACAATGTGAACCCCCCCTCATGGCGCTGACATCGGGAAAAGTAAACACACTGGCCGAGCTTTGGGAAAAGTAAGCACACTGCTTGGCCAAGCTTTGGGAAAAGTAAACACACTGCTTTGGCCGAGCTTTGGGAAAAGTAAACACACTGCTTTGGCCGAGCTTTGGGAAAAGTAAACACACTTCTTGCCGAGCTTTGGGAAAAGTAAACACACTGCTTGGCCGAGCTTTGGGAAAAGTAAACACACTGCTTTGGCCGAGCTTCTCTGGCGAGGTGTAGGCACCCTGCTGCCTCTTTGAAATTCAAACTGCCCTGATTGACCTGAAAGTGCAAATTCTCATCGCCTCACATTGTAAAACTTCAGCCACGTTTACCGAGTTAGCATTTCAAACCTAGCTTCCTTTTGATGTGTCAAAGCCTCCAGACCAGCTAAGTCCAATTCAATTAAATTCCACCCCTACCCCCACATACACACACACACACGAACTATCCAAACCCCACTATTAACCTACTCATGCAATAAATCGCAATAATATTACGAGAATTGTGACACCCCCACCTGCACTTTCTGTATTGCAGGGAGCCCGAGTTTGTGACACCTCGACGGGCCCCCAGAAGTGGGGGGGGGGAAGAAGGAGCTGGACCTTCCAGCCGGTGCCAGGCCGTGACCTGCCCGCCCGCCCATGGCTACGGAGGAGGAGGAGGAGGAGGTGGCGGCCGGGCCTGGCGAGGACCCGACCTACCAGCCGACGGAGCTGCTAGCTGAGGCCGGGGCCCGGGAGCCTCGCCAACGACGGAGGCAGGGCCCCCGGGGCGGACGCAAGAGCTACATCTGCAATGAGTGCGGCCGCACCTTCAACAAGTACTCCAACCTCAAGCAGCACCTGCGGGTGCACTCGGGGGAGAAGCCCTTCGCCTGCCCGGCCTGCGGCAAGGACTTCAACCTGCTCTCCAACCTGCGGCGCCACGAGCGCACCCACACGGGCGAGCGGCCCTTCCAGTGCCCCACCTGCCGCAAGGGCTTCAGCGAGCTGTCCAGCCTGCGGCGCCACGAGCGGACCCACACGGGCGAGCGGCCCTTCACCTGCCCCTTCTGCACCAAGGGCTTCAGCCGCTCCTGCATGCTGGTCATCCACCAGCGCACCCACACCGGCGAGAAGCCCTTCCGGTGCGGCGAGTGCGACAAGCGGTTCAGCGACCCCTCCAGCCTGCGGAGCCACCAGCGCACCCACACCGGCGAGAAGCCCTTCAAGTGCGGCGACTGCCAGAAGGAGTTCCGCTACTCGTCCAGCCTGCTGCAGCACCAGCGGGGCCACACGGGCGAGCGCCTCTACACCTGCCCCCTGTGTGGCAAGGGCTTCACCAAGTCCTCCACCCTGGTGCAGCACCGCAGCACCCACAGCCAGGAGCGGCCCTACAAGTGCCCCGTCTGCGAGCGGGGCTTCTCCCGGGCCTCCGTCCTCGGCCGGCACCAGCGCGTCCACGCCTGGGAGGGGCCCCGCATCTGCGCCGACTGTGGTGGCCAGTTCAAGACCTCCGCCGGCTTCCACGGGCACCAGTGCGCCCCCGCGGGCAAGAAGACGCCAGCGCCGAGCTGATCCCCCCCTCTCTCTCTCTCTCTCTCTCCGGGACTAGGACTGGGACAGGTAGGGAGGTCACCCCCCCCACCACAACCCCACACACCCAATCCACGTACTGTCGACGGACACCCCTGTCCCGGAATCCACCTCCCGACCCGCCAAACCGATCCCAGCTGCGTCGATTTTTAAACCGAACCAAAAGTGACCCTGAGCCGACTGAACGGATGGACGTTTTCCCCCCCTCAGCTAGAAGCTTCCGGCGGGTTCCCTCTGCCAACTCCTCCGCCTGAGGGAGCTGTAGGCCGGTCGACCCCGGACACAGTAGCGTCGATCCAACTGGATCGCACGGGGACCAACCTGATTTTGTTTTCTTATTGTGACAAGGACGATGATCGCAGCTCGAGAGGAAGAAAGAGAGCGCATTTACAGGCTAAGGAGTGACTGCCGTGTTTATTTAGAAGTAAGACTATACTGAGAAGCACTGGAAACACTAATCCCCACTCCCATCGGGTGAAGAGATTCAACTGACCCTCTTCAGATGTTTGACCTGTCGAATTAGACTATTGTGCCCACGACCTGCGAGTTGGAATTGCGCGCCGGCCCTGGTGTAGCGGGCCTTGACTCTCTCACTCTCTCTCTCTCTCTCTCTTAATCCAAGGAACAGCCTCCTGTTTCTTTCCTCCCACCTCATCCTCAATGCCCAGAAATGGGGAGTATGGTCAAAGTCAGGTGCTGGGTGATGGGTCCCAATCGCAAGTGATTCGGGAGGCAAATGGCCTTTATTGCAAGGGTCTGGGAGTATAAAAGTCGGGAAGTCGTGTTACGAGTGTACAGGGCACTGGGGAGTCCGCGCTTGGAGCACTGTGGACAGTTTTGGTCTCCTGACTTAAGGAGGGACAGACTCGCATTGGAGGCCGTTGGGAGAAGGTTCACTGGGCCGATTCCCGGGACGAAGGGGGGGGTTTGTCCGATGAGGAAAGGTTGAGCAGGTTGGGCCCTGTACCCATTGGAGTTTAGAAGAATGAGAGGTGGATCTTATTGAAACATATCAGATCCTGAGGGGGAGAGGGGAGGGTGGAGGCTGAGGGGATGTTTACCCCTCTCTCGTGGGGGGGGTATATAGAACGAGGAGGAGGGGGAGACACAGTTTCAGAATGAGGGGGTCTCTTGTTGAAGACGGAGACGAGGAGGAATTTCTTCTCTCCGAGGGTGGTCAGTCTGTGGAATTCTCTCCCCCCTCCCCAGAGAGGAGTGGGGGCTGGGGCGTTGAATATATTCGAGGCTGAGTTAGACAGGTTTCTGATCGACCGGGGGGGGGAGGTGAGGGTTATGGTGGGGGTGGGAGGGACAGACAGGAGAGTGGAGCTGAGACCACAATCGGATCAGCCACCATCTTATCGAATGGGGGGGGGAAAGTGCAGGCTCGAGGGGCCGAATGGCCCACTCCTGTGATCCTTGCCTTTGCCCTGAATATCCCTGAATGCCCTTGGATACGGTAAACCTGTTGATCTCCGTGTTGAAATCGATCGATTGAGCGTCGGTCGCTGCTCTGCTCGAAGAGGCTTTTTCCAAACTCCTGCCGCGCCCTCCGTGTGCGAAAGTGTTTCTGAATTTCACTCACGAGACTCTTTCCCCATCCCCCCCCCCTCCCCCCGCCCCCGACAACCAGCGGGAAAGGTTGCCCTCCAATCCACCCCCACCGTCTCCTCCCAATAGTCTCATGTAAATCCGACACCATCGCCCAGGGAGTAGGAGCCTGATTTGCCTCGTTGTAGTTTTTGCCAGGCACCAACGGCAAAGGGGCACGGGGTTGGGGGGTGGGGGGGGGAGGGAAAGAGTTTAAGCTGGCTCGACTGACCCATCCCCCGCCCGTGTCCCAACTCGCTCTCCGCTCAGTGTCCTGACGGTACACAAGGAGGCCACCCAACCCACCGAGTCCTGACCGTCTCTCCCGCTCTCTCTCTCTGTAGGGCAATCCGGTCAGTCCCGTTCTCCAAACCCACCTGGCCCCGCTCCCTGCCCGCAGCCCTGCAAGTTTAATTCCCCCTCCCCCACGCCTGCCCTCTGAGGGACTTCGCATCTTACCAACAGCTTTGGCGACCAGAACCGGATGTGCAGTACTCAAGTGTAACCCATCCCAGGTTTGCTGATGATACGAGACTAGGTGGGAAAGAAAGCTATGAGGAGGATACAAAGAGGCCGGAAAGGGATAAAGACTGGATACCACACACACCCACCCCCCCCACCAACCCCGTTGACCTGCACTGACTCCCAGCCCAGTAATGCCTTGATTTTCAAATTCTCATCCTCCTGCTCCAATCCCTCCGTGGCCCCTTGCCGGCTCCCTCCCTGTCTCTGTAACTGCCTCCAGCCCCTCCAATTCTCATCCTCCTGTTCAAATCCATCCCTCCCTATCTCTGTAACCTCCTCCAGCCCCTACAATTCTCATCCTCCTGTTCAAATCCCTCCCTCACCCCCTCCCTCCCTATCTCTGTAACCTCCTCCAGCCCCTACAATTCTCATCCTCCTGTTCAAATCCCTCCCTCACCCCCTCCCTCCCTATCTCTGTAACCTCCTCCAGCCCCTACAATTCCCTTCCTCCTGTTCAAATCCCTCCCTCACCCCCTCCCTCCCTATCTCTGTAACCTCCTCCAGCCCCCTACAATTCTCATCCTCCTGTTCAAATCCCTCCCTCGCCCCCTCCCTCCCTATCTCTGTAACCTCCTACAGCCCCTACAATTCTCATCCTCCTGTTCAAATCCCTCCCTCCCTCTCTCTGGAACCTCCTACAACCCTCCGAGATCACTGCGTTCCTCCGATTCCGGCCTCTCGAGCATCCCCCGATTCCCATCGCTCCGCCATTGGCTGGGCCTTCAGCTGCCTGGGGGAGTGGGGAGGGTGGGGGGGAGCGAGCGGGTGGGTGCTGGTGGGGCTTGGCCCTAAGCTCTGGAATTCTCTCTCCTCCCCATCTGTCTCTCTCTCTCTCTCCTCCTTTAAGACACTCTTCACAACCTCCCCCTCTGACCGAGCCTTGGCTCGCCTGTCGCCGGTATCTCCTCACGTGGCCCGGGGTCAGATTGCTGTCGACAGTCGCTCCAGTGAAGGGTCCAGAGGGGACGTCTCACGAGGTTGAAGGGTGTTGTTGCCACTCTCAAATATATAAAGAAAGACCTTTCAAAACCAAACACAAGGAAGAAGAAAAAAATAATTATAAAGGACGCCAAACCACGTGCGAATCGGCACAATCAGCCTCTTCGCTGGCGTCTCACCAAGGAAGGAACACCTCTAGCATTTATATAGCGCCTTTGGTGACCACCCGATGGCTGGAAGTACATTAAGTGTCGTCACGGTGGTAACGTAGCAGAAGGAACTGAAGGTGATTATTTTGGTTTTCTTGCCGGCAGACGCCTTGTTATGGCCGACGCCCCGAGCGAGTACGAGTCGGCAGCGCCCCCCCCACCCCGAGGAACTATTGCGCGCACCGCTGCACGGGCGCGAACCTGAGACGGCTGGTGGGGGATCCTGGTGGAGAGTCGGGTCGCCCTGGCGTAGGCGGCTAGGTGGGCGGATGCTTGTAAATCAGGGTCACAGGGGGGGAGAAGGGGAGGGGGGTGGTGGGGCCACCCCTATGGAGCCAAGGCACACGATCTAAAAAGAAAAACGCGGGCGCGGAAAGGTGTTCTGTGCCCGTCCGCACGAGAGTTACTTTGCGATGTCTACCTCCTCGATTCTCGAGTTGTACCATGACTTTGTGTCCTCACCCAATAAAGCTTTGGTGAAACGTGTAGCTGATCTGTCTATGGCCTCGTTTCCTGCTTCTGCAAACGTGAAGGGATTTTGACCGGTGTCTCATAGCAGTGTCGGTGTACAGATACCTCCCTGAGGGAGAGAGAGCGGACGGAGAGACACCAGTCAGTGTACAGATACCTCCCTGAGAGAGAGAGAGGGTCTGAGAGACACCAGTCAGTGTACAGATACCTCCCTGAGGGAGAGAGAGCGGACGGAGAGACACCAGTCAGTGTACAGATACCTCCCTGAGGGAGAGAGAGCGGACGGAGAGACACCAGTCAGTGTACAGATACCTCCCTGAGAGAGAGAGGGGACTGAGAGACACCAGTCAGTGTACAGATATCTCCCTGAGAGAGAGAGGGGACTGAGAGACACCAGTCAGTGTACAGATACCTCCCTGAGAGAGAGAGGGGACTGAGAGACACCAGTCAGTGTAGAGATATCTCCCTGAGAGAGAGAGGGGACTGAGAGACACCAGTCAGTGTACAGATACCTCCCTGAGAGAGAGAGGGGACTGAGAGACACCAGTCAGTGTACAGATATCTCCCTGAGAGAGAGAGGGGACTGAGAGACACCAGTCAGTGTACAGATATCTCCCTGAGAGAGAGAGGGTCTGAGAGACACCAGTCAGTGTACAGATATCTCCCTGAGAGAGAGAGAGGGACTGAGAGACACCAGTCAGTGTACAGATACCTCCCTGAGAGAGAGAGAGGGACTGAGAGACACCAGTCAGTGTACAGATACCTCCCTGAGAGAGAGAGAGGGACTGAGAGACACCAGTCAGTGTACAGATATCTCCCTGAGAGAGAGGGGACTGAGAGACACCAGTCAGTGTACAGATATCTCCCTGAGAGAGAGAGAGTGGACGGAGAGACACCAGTCAGTGTACAGATATCTCCCTGAGGGAGAGAGAGCGGACGGAGAGACACCAGTCAGTGTACAGATATCTCCCTGAGAGAGAGGGACTGAGAGACACCAGTCAGTGTACAGATATCTCTCTGAGGGAGAGAGAGCGGACGGAGAGACACCAGTCAGTGTACAGATACCTCCCTGAGAGAGAGAGGGGACTGAGAGACACCAGTCAGTGTACAGATACCTCCCTGAGAGAGAGAGAGGGTCTGAGAGACACCAGTCAGTGTACAGATATCTCTCTGAGGGAGAGAGAGCGGACGGAGAGACACCAGTCAGTGTACAGATACCTCCCTGAGAGAGAGAGGGGACTGAGAGACACCAGTCAGTGTACAGATATCTCCCTGAGAGAGAGAGGGGACTGAGAGACACCAGTCAGTGTACAGATACCTCCCTGAGAGAGAGAGGGGACTGAGAGACACCAGTCAGTGTAGAGATATCTCCCTGAGAGAGAGAGGGGACTGAGAGACACCAGTCAGTGTACAGATACCTCCCTGAGAGAGAGAGGGGACTGAGAGACACCAGTCAGTGTACAGATATCTCCCTGAGAGAGAGAGGGGACTGAGAGACACCAGTCAGTGTACAGATATCTCCCTGAGAGAGAGAGGGTCTGAGAGACACCAGTCAGTGTACAGATATCTCCCTGAGAGAGAGAGAGGGACTGAGAGACACCAGTCAGTGTACAGATACCTCCCTGAGAGAGAGAGAGGGACTGAGAGACACCAGTCAGTGTACAGATACCTCCCTGAGAGAGAGAGAGGGACTGAGAGACACCAGTCAGTGTACAGATATCTCCCTGAGAGAGAGGGGACTGAGAGACACCAGTCAGTGTACAGATATCTCCCTGAGAGAGAGAGAGTGGACGGAGAGACACCAGTCAGTGTACAGATATCTCCCTGAGGGAGAGAGAGCGGACGGAGAGACACCAGTCAGTGTACAGATATCTCCCTGAGAGAGAGGGACTGAGAGACACCAGTCAGTGTACAGAAATCTCCCTGAGAGAGAGAGGGGACTGAGAGACACCAGTCAGTGTACAGAAATCTCCCTGAGAGAGAGGGGACTGAGAGACACCAGTCAGTGTACAGCTATCTCCCTGAGAGAGAGAGGGGATTGAGAGACACCAGTCAGTGAACAGATATCTCCCTGCAAGAGAGGGACTGAGAGACACCAGTCAGAAAACAGATATCTCCCTGAGAGAGAGGGGACTGAGAGACACCAGTCAGTGGACAGATATCTCCCTGAGAGAGAAGGACTGAGAGATGCCAGTCAGTTTACAGACACCTCCCTGAGAGAGAGAGATTGAGGCACACCAGTCAGTGAACACATATCTCCCTGAGAGAGAGTGGACTCAGAGACACCAGTCAGTGTACAGATATCTCCCTGAGAGAGAGGGGACTGAGAGACACCAGTCAGTGAACAGATGTCTCACTGAGAGAGATAGGGATTGAGAGACACCAGTTAGTGTACAGATATCTCCCTGAGAGAGAGGGACTGAGAGACACCAGTCAGTGTACAGATATCTCCCTGAGAGAGATAGGGATTGAGAGACACCAGTTAGTGTACAGATATCTCCCTGAGAGAGAGGGACTGAGAGACACCAGTCAGTGTACAGATATCTCCCTGAGAGAGAGAGGGGACTGAGAGACACCAGTCAGTCTACAGATATCTCCCTGAGAGAGAGAGGGACTGAGAGACACCAGTCAGTGTTCAGATATCTCCCTGAGAGAGAGGGGGACTGAGATACACCAGTCAGTGGACAGATATCTCCCTGATAGAGAGGGACTGAGAGACACCAGTCAGTGGACAGATATCTCCCTGAGAGAGAGGGACTGAGAGATGCCAGTCAGTGTAGATATCTCCCTGAGAGAGAGGGACTGAGAGATGCCAGTCAGTTTACAGATACCTCCCTGAGAGAGAAAGAGAGAGACTGAGGCACACCAGTCAGTGTGCAGATATCTCCAGGAGAAAGAGAGGGACTGAGAGACACCAGTCAGTGTACAGACATCTCCCTGAGGGAGAGTCTGAGACACACCAGTCAGTGTACAGATATCTCCAGGAGAAAGAGAGGGACTGAGAGACACCAGTCAGTGTACAGATATCTCCCTGAGAGAGGGGACTAAGAGACACCAGTCAGTGTACAGATATCTCCCTGAGAGAGAGAGGGACTGAGAGACACCAGTCAGTGTGCAGATATCCCCCTGAGAGAGAGAGGGAATGAGAGAAACCAGTCAGTGTACAGACATCTCCCTGAGGGAGAGTCTGAGACACACCAGTCAGTGTACAGATATCTCCAGGAGAAAGAGAGGGACTGAGAGACACCAGTCAGTGTACAGATATCCTCCTGAGAGAGAGAGGGAATGAGAGACACCAGTCAGTGTACAGACATCTCCCTGAGGGAGAGTCTGAGACACACCAGTCAGTGTCCAGATATCTCCCTGAGAGAGAGGGACTGAGAGACACCAGTCAGTGTACAGATATCTCCCTGAGAGAGAGGGACTGAGAGACACTAGTCAGTGTACGGATAACTCCCTGAGAGAGAGGAGACTGAGAGACAAAGTCAGTGTCCAGATATCTCCCTGAGAGAGAGGGACTGAGAGACACCAGTCAGTGTACAGATATCTCCCTGAGAGAGAGAGGGGACTGAGAGACACCAGTCAGTGTACGGATAACTCCCTGAGAGAGAGGAGACTGAGAGACAAAGTCAGTGTACAGATATCTCCCTGAGAGAGAGAGGGGACTGAGAGACACCAGTCAGTGTAGAGATATCTCCCTGAGAGAGAGGGGGGACTGAGAGACACCAGTCAGTGTACTTATAATTCCCTGAGAGAGAGGGGACTGAGAGACAAAGTCAGTATCCAGATATCTCCCTGAGAGAGAGAGGGACTGAGAGACACCAGTCAGTGTACAGATATCGCCCTGAGAGAGAGAGGGGACTGAGAGATACCAGTCAGTGTACAGATATCTCCCTGAGAGAGAGGGGAAAGAGAGACACCAGTCAGTCTACAGATATCTCCCTGAGAAAGAGGGCACTGAGAGACAAAGTCAGTGTCCATATTTCGCTGTGAGAGAGAGAAGAGATGAAGGGACACCAGCTACTGTACTGATATATTCCTAACAGAAAGGGTACGACAGACGCCAGTGTCCAGACATCTCCTTGAGAGGTGGGGGAACTGAGAGACACTGGCTGGTGTAGAAATGTCTCCCGAGAAAAAGGGAACTGAGAAACATCAGTCATTGTATAGCTACCTCACTGAGAGAGATTGGCATGAGAGACACCAGTCAGTGTACAGATATCTCCATGAGAGAGAGAGGGGACCGAGAAACATCAGTCAGTGTTCTGATATCTCCCTTAGAGAGATTGGTCTGAGGGACTCCTGTCGATATCCATATATCTCCCTGAGAGAGAGAGGGGACCAAGAAACATCAGTCATTGTTCTGATATCTCCCTGAGAGAGTGAGGGGACTGAGAGATACCAGTCACTGTACAGATATCTACCTGAGAGAGATTGGACTGAGGGACTCCTGTCAATATCCAGATATCTCCCCGAGAGAGAGGGGGACCGAGAAACATCAGTCAGTGTTCTTATATCTCACTGAGAGAGGGGACCAAAAGACATCAGTCAGTGCACAGATATCTCCCTGAAAGAGTGAGGCACTGAGACAATAGTCAGTGTACAGATATCTCTCTCAGACAGTGGGACTGAGAAACAGCAGTCAGTGTACAAATATCTCCCTGAGAGGGGACTGAGAGATAAAGGCTGTGTCCAGATATCACTCTGAGAGGGAGAGGGACTGAGAGACACCAGTGAGTCTACAGATATCTCCCTGAGAGACACCATTCAGTGTACAGATATCTCCCTGAGAGAGAGAGGGACTGAGAGACACCAGTCAGTGGACAGATATCTCCCTGAGAGAGAGAGGGGATTGAGAGACACCAGTCAGTGAACAGATATCTCCCTGAGGGACAGAGAGGGTCTGAGAGACATCTCAGTGTACAGATATCTCCCTAAGAGAGAGAGGGGATTAACAGACACCAGTCAGTGTACAGCTATCTCCCTGAGAGAGAGAGAGGACTGAGAGACACCAGTCAGTGTACAGCTATCTCCCTGAGAGAGAGGGGATTGAGAGACACCAGTCAGTGAACAGATATCTCCCTGCAAGAGAGGGACTGAGAGACACCAGTCAGAATACAGATATCTCCCTGAGAGAGAGGGGACTGAGAGACACCAGTCAGTGGACAGATATCTCCCTGAGAGAGAAGGACTGAGAGATGCCAGTCAGTTTACAGACACCTCCCTGAGAGAGAGAGATTGAGGCACACCAGTCAGTGAACACATATCTCCCTGAGAGAGAGTGGACTCAGAGACACCAGTCAGTGTACAGATATCTCCCTGAGAGAGAGGGGACTGAGAGACACCAGTCAGTGAACAGATGTCTCACTGAGAGAGATAGGGATTGAGAGACACCAGTTAGTGTACGGATATCTCCCTGAGAGAGAGAGGGACTGAGAGACACCAGTCAGTGTACAGATATCTCCCTGAGAGAGAGAGGGGACTGAGAGACACCAGTCAGTCTACAGATATCTCCCTGAGAGAGAGAGGGACTGAGAGACACCAGTCAGTGTTCAGATATCTCCCTGAGAGAGAGGGGGACTGAGATACACCAGTCAGTGGACAGATATCTCCCTGATAGAGAGGGACTGAGAGACACCAGTCAGTGGACAGATATCTCCCTGAGAGAGAGGGACTGAGAGATGCCAGTCAGTGTAGATATCTCCCTGAGAGAGAGGGACTGAGAGATGCCAGTCAGTTTACAGATACCTCCCTGAGAGAGAAAGAAAGAGACTGAGGCACACCAGTCAGTGTGCAGATATCCCCCTGAGAGAGAGAGGGAATGAGAGAAACCAGTCAGTGTACAGACATCTCCCTGAGGGAGAGTCTGAGACACACCAGTCAGTGTACAGATATCTCCAGGAGAAAGAGAGGGACTGAGAGACACCAGTCAGTGTACAGATATCTCCAGGAGAAAGAGAGGGACTGAGAGACACCAGTTAGTGTACAGATATCCTCCTGAGAGAGAGAGGGAATGAGAGACACCAGTCAGTGTACAGATATCTCCCTGAGAGAGAGAGGGACTGAGAGACACCAGTCAGTGAACAGATATCTCCCTGAGGGAGAGCCTGAGACACACCAGTCAGTGTCCAGATATCTCCCTGAGAGAGAGGGACTGAGAGACACCAGTCAGTGTACAGATATCTCCCTGAGAGAGAGGGGGGACTGAGAGACACCAGTCAGTGTACGGATAACTCCCTGAGAGAGAGGAGACTGAGAGACAAAGTCAGTGTCCAGATATCTCCCTGAGAGAGAGGGGACTGAGGCACACCAGTCAGTGTACATATATCTCCCTGAGAGAGATAGGGAGTGAGAGACACCAGTCAGTGTACAGATATCACTCTGAGAGAGAGGGGACTGAGAGACACCAGTCAGTGTACAGATATCTTCCTGAGAGAGAGAGGGGACTGAGAGACACCAGTCAGTGTACAGATATCTCCCTGAGAGAGAGAGGGGACTGAGAGACACCAGTCAGTGTAGAGATATCTCCCTGAGAGAGAGAGGGGACTGAGAGACACCAGTCAGTGTACTTATAACTCCCTGAGAGAGAGGGGACTGAGAGACAAAGTCAGTATCCAGATATCTCCCTGAGAGAGAGAGGGACTGAGAGACACCAGTCAGTGTACAGATATCGCCCTGAGAGAGAGAGGGGACTGAGAGATACCAGTCAGTGTACAGATATCTCCCTGAGAGAGAGGGGAAAGAGAGACACCAGTCAGTCTACAGATATCTCCCTGAGAAAGAGGGGACTGAGAGACAAAGTCAGTGTCCATATTTCGCTGTGGGAGAGAGAAGAGATGAAGGGACACCAGCTACTGTACTGATATATTCCTAACAGAAAGGGTACGACAGACGCCAGTGTCCAGACATCTCCTTGAGAGGTGGGGGAACTGAGAGACACTGGCTAGTGTAGAAATGTCTCCCGAGAAAAAGGGAACTGAGAGACATCAGTCATTGTATAGCTACCTCACTGAGAGAGATTGGCATGAGAGACACCAGTCAGTGTACAGATATCTCCATGAGAGAGAGAGGGGACCGAGAAACATCAGTCAGTGTTCTGATATCTCCCTTAGAGAGATTGGTCTGAGGGACTCCTGTCGATATCCATATATCTCCCTGAGAGAGAGAGGGGACCAAGAAACATCAGTCAGTGTTCTGATATCTCCCTGAGAGAGTGAGGGGACTGAGAGACACCAGTCACTGTACAGATATCTACCTGAGAGAGATTGGACTGAGGGACTCCTGTCAATATCCAGATATCTCCCCGAGAGAGAGGGGGACCGAGAAACATCAGTCAGTGTTCTTATATCTCACTGAGAGAGGGGACCAAAAGACATCAGTCAGTGCACAGATATCTCCCTGAAAGAGTGAGGCACTGAGACAATAGTCAGTGTACAGATATCTCTCTCAGACAGTGGGACTGAGAAACAGCAGTCAGTGTACAAATATCTCCCTGAGAGGGGACTCAGAGATAAAGGCTGTGTCCAGATATTACTCTGAGAGGGAGAGGGACTGAGAGACACCAGTGAGTCTACAGATATCTCCCTGAGAGACACCATTCAGTGTACAGATATCTCCCTGAGAGAGAGAGGGACTGAGAGACACCAGTCAGTGTACAGATATCCTCCTGAGAGAGAGAGGGAATGAGAGACACCAGTCAGTATACAGATATCTCCCTGAGAGAGAGGGACTGAGACACACCAGTCAGTGTACAGATATCTCCCTGAGAGAGAGAGGACTGAGAGACACCAGTCAGTGTACAGATATCTCCCTGAGAGAGAGGGGACTGAGAGACACCAGTCAGTGTACAGATATCTCCCTGAGAGAGAGGGAATGAGATATACTGGGCAGATTACAGATATCTCCCTGAAAGAGAGGGAATGAGATATACTGGTCAGGTTACAGACATCTCTCTGAAAGGGGACGACAGCCACCAGTTAGTGTACAGATACCCCTCTGAATGAGAGGGACTGAGAGACACCAGCTGCTGTGCAAATATCTCCCCGAGAGACACCAGTCAGTGTGCAGATATCTTCCTGAGAGAGAGGGGACTGAGAGTTAAAGGCAGTGTCCAGATATCACTCTGAGAGGGAGAGGCACTGAGAAACACCAGTGAGTCTACAGATATCTCCCTGAGAGAGAGAGGGACTGAGGGACACCAGTCAGTGTACATATATCTCCCTGAGAGAGATAGGGAGTGAGAGACACCAGTCAGTGTACAGATATCTCCCTGAGAGAGAGAGGGGACTGAGAGACACCAGTCAGTGTACAGATATCGCCCTGAGAGAGAGAGGGGACTGAGAGATACCAGTCAGTGTACAGATATCTCCCTGAGAGAGAGGGGACTGAGAGACACCAATCAGTGTACAGATATCTCCCTGAGAGAGAGAGAGGGACTGAGAGACACCAGTCAGTGTACAGATATCTCCCTGAGTGAGAGGGGACTGAGAGACACCAGTCAGTGTACAGATATCTCCCTGAGAGAGAGAGGGGACTGAGAGACACCAGTCAGTGTACAGATATCGCCCTGAGAGAGAGAGGGGACTGAGAGATACCAGTCAGTGTACAGATATCTCCCTGAGAGAGAGGGGACTGAGAGACACCAATCAGTGTACAGATATCTCCCTGAGAGAGAGAGAGGGACTGAGAGACACCAGTCAGTGTACAGATATCTCCCTGAGTGAGAGGGGACTGAGAGACACCAATCAGTGTACAGATATCTCCCTGAGTGAGAGGGGACTGAGAGACACCAGTCAGTGTACAGATATCTCCCTGAGAGAGAGGGGACTGAGAGACACCAATCAGTGTACAGATATCTCCCTGAGAGAGGGGACTGAGAGACACCAGTCAGTGTACAGATATCTCCCTGAGAGAGAGAGGGACTGAGAGACACCAGTCAGTGTACAGATATCTCCCTGAGTGAGAGGGGACTGAGAGACACCAATCAGTGTACAGATATCTCCCTGGGAGAGAGGGACGGAGAGACACCAGTCAGTGTACAGATATCTCCCTGAGAGAGAGAGGGGACTGAGAGACACGAGTCAGTGTACAGATATCTCTCTGAGAAAGAGAGGGGACTGAGAGACACCAGTCAGTGTACAGATATCTCCCTGAGAGAGAGAGGGACTGAGAGACACCAGTCAGTGTACAGATATCTTCCTGAGAGAGGGGACTGAGAGACACCAGTCAGTGTACAGATATCTCCCAGAGAGAGAGAGGGACTGAGAGACACCAGTCAGTGTACAGATATCTCCCTGAGAGAGAGGGGACTGAGAGACACGAGTCAGTGTACAGATATCTCCCTGAGAGAGAGAGAAGAGACAAAGGGGCACCAGCTACTGTGCTGATATATCCCTAACAGAAGGGGTACGACAGACACCAGTGTCCAGACATCTCCTTGAGAGGTGGGGGAACTGAGAGACACTGGCTAGTGTAGAAATATCTCCCGAGAGAAAGGGAACTGAGAGACATCAGTCATTGTATAGTTACCTCACTGAGAGAGATGGGATTGAGAGACACCAGTCAGTGTACAGATATCTCCCTTAGAGAGAGAGGGGACTGAGAAACATCAGTCAGTGTTCTGATATCTCCCTGAGAGAGTGAGGGGACTGAGAGACACCAGTCAGTGTACAGATATCTCCCTGAGAGAGATTGGACTGAGGGACTCCTGTCAATATCCAGATATCTCCCTGAGAGAGAGGGGGACCGAGAAACATCAGTCAGTGTTCTGATATCTCACTGAGAGAGAGGGGGACCGAGAAACATCAGTCAGTGTTCTGATATCTCACTGAGAGAGGGGACCAAAAGACATCAGTCAGTGCACAGATATCTCCCTGAAAGAGTGAGGCACTGAGACAATAGTCAGTGTACAGATATCTCTCTCAGAGAGTGGGACTGAGAAACAGCAGTCAGTGTACAAATATCTCCCTGAGAGGGGACTGAGAGATAAAGGCTGTGTCCAGATATCACTCTGAGAGGGAGAGGGACTGAGAGACACCAGTCAGTGGACATATATCCCCTTGAGAGACAAGGGAATGAGAAACACAAGTCAGTGTGCAGATATCTCCCTGAGAGAGAGTGAATGAGATATACTGGTCAGATTACAGATATCTCCTGAGAGACAGGGAATGAGATATACTGGGCAGATTACAGATATCTCCCTGAGAGAGAGGGAATGAGATATACTGGTCAGATTACAGATATCTCCCTGAGAGACAGGGAATGAGATATACTGGTCAGATTACAGATATCTCCCTGAGAGAGAGGGAATGAGATATACTGGTCAGATTACAGATATCTCCTGAGAGACAGGGAATGAGATATACTGGGCAGATTACAGATATCTCCCTGAGAGAGAGGGAATGAGATATACTGGTCAGATTACAGATATCTCCCTGAGAGAGAGGGAATGAGATATACTGGTCAGATTACAGATATCTCCCTGAGAGACAGGGAATGAGATATACTGGTCAGATTACAGATATCTCCCTGAGAGAGAGGGAATGAGATATACTGGTCAGATTACAGATATCTCCCTGAGAGACAGGGAATGAGATATACTGGTCAGATTACAGATATCTCCTGAGAGACAGGGAATGAGATATACTGGTCAGATTACAGATATCTCCTGAGAGACAGGGAATGAGATATACTGGTCAGATTACAGATATCTCCCTGAGAGACAGGGAATGAGATATACTGGTCAGATTACAGATATCTCCCTGAGAGACAGGGAATGAGATATACTGGTCAGATTACAGATATCTCCCTGAGAGAGAGGGAATGAGATATACTGGTCAGATTACAGATATCTCCCTGAGAGACAGGGAATGAGATATACTGGTCAGATTACAGATATCTCCCTGAGAGACAGGGAATGAGATATACTGGTCAGATTACAGATATCTCCCTGAGAGACAGGGAATGAGATATACTGGTCAGATTACAGATATCTCCCTGAGAGAGAGGGAATGAGATATACTGGTCAGATTACAGATATCTCCTGAGAGACAGGGAATGAGATATACTGGGCAGATTACAGATATCTCCCTGAGAGAGAGGGAATGAGATATACTGGTCAGATTACAGATATCTCCCTGAGAGAGAGGGAATGAGATATACTGGTCAGATTACAGATATCTCCCTGGGAGACAGGGAATGAGATATACTGGTCAGATTACAGATATCTCCCTGAGAGAGAGGGAATGAGATATACTGGTCAGATTACAGATATCTCCCTGAGAGACAGGGAATGAGATATACTGGTCAGATTACAGATATCTCCTGAGAGACAGGGAATGAGATATACTGGTCAGATTACAGATATCTCCTGAGAGACAGGGAATGAGATATACTGGTCAGATTACAGATATCTCCCTGAGAGACAGGGAATGAGATATACTGGTCAGATTACAGATATCTCCCTGAGAGACAGGGAATGAGATATACTGGTCAGATTACAGATATCTCCCTGAGAGACAGGGAATGAGATATACTGGTCAGATTACAGATATCTCCCTGAGAGACAGGGAATGAGATATACTGGTCAGATTACAGATATCTCCCTGAAAGGGGACGACAGCCACCAGTTAGTGTACAGATACCCCTCTGAATGAGAGGGACTGAGAGACACCAGCTGCTGTGCAAATATCTCCCCGAGAGACACCAGTCAGTGTACAGATATCTCCCTGAGAGAGAGAGGGGACTGAGAGACACCAGTCAGTGTACAGATATCTCCCTGAGAGAGAGAGAGGGACCGAGAAACACCAGTGAGTGCACAGATATCTCCCTGAGAGAGAGAGAGGGACTGAGAGACACCAGTCAGTGTACAGATATCTCCCTGAGTGAGAGGGGACTGAGAGACACCAGTCAGTGTACAGATATCTCCCTGAGAGAGAGAGGGGACTGAGAGACACCAGTCAGTGTACAGATATCTCCCTGAGAGAGAGAGAGGGACCGAGAAACACCAGTGAGTGCACAGATATCTCCCTGAGAGAGAGAGGGGACTGAGAGACACCAGTCAGTGTGCAGATATCTCCCTGAGAGAGAGAGAGACTGAGAGACACCAGTGAGTGCACAGATATCTCCCTGAGAGAGAGAGGGAATGAGAGACACCAGTCAGTGTACAGATATCTCCCTGAGAGAGAGAGAGAGAGGGGACTGAGAGACACCAGTCAGTGTACAGATATCTCCCTGAGAGAGAGAGACAGACTGAGAGACACCAGTGAGTGCACAGATATCTCCCTGAGAGGGAGGGGACTGAGAGACACCAGTCAGTGTGCAGATATCTCCCTGAGAGAGAGAGAGACTGAGAGACACCAGTCAGTGTACAGATATCCTCCTGAGAGAGAGAGGGGACTGAGAGACACCAGTCAGTGTACAGATATCTCCCTGAGAGAGAGGGGACTGAGAGACACCAGTCAGTGTACAGATATCTCCCTGAGAGAGAGAGAGAGGGGACTGAGAGACACCAGTGAGTCTACAGATATCTCCCTGAGAGAGAGAGGGACTGAGGGACACCAGTCAGTGTACAGATATCTCCCTGAGAGAGAGAGGGACTGAGGGACACCAGTCAGTGTACAGATATCTCCCTGAGAGAGAGAGGGACTGAGGGACACCAGTCCAGTGTACATATATCTTCCTGAGAGAGAGAGGGGGGACTGAGAGACACCAGTCAGTGTACAGATATCTCCCTGAGAGAGAGAGCGGGGACTGAGTGACACCAGTCAGCGTGCAGATATCTCCCTGAGAGAGGAAGCAGTTACAATAATATATATTTACACCCAACACAGCTTCAGCTTTCTTCGTACCCAATCTTATTTTGTCTGCTCGTGGCCTTCACTTGTCTCGATTAATCCCTTTGTATCATCGTTTCATGGACACGCCAGATGGTGGGAATGTACACAATGTGAATGGACAGAAAACAGCTCCGGCTTATCGGCTACAGTGACCTCATCTCTCGCGAAAACAAAAACAGGTTCGCTGTGTAGGCCAAGGCCTATGGAATGATGCAGGGAAACTGTTTCCTCATCATTGTTTGTAACTGAGTGATTGCATTAACCCTTTATTTCCCACACCAATCCCTCCTGTTGGCCCTTGAAGAGATCCCCTCTGACCAAGTTCAATTCAGTTCCCTAACTGGACCCTCAGCCGGCAGGATTTTGACCCAACGACAGTGAAGGAACGACCGATATATTTCCAAGTCAGGATGGTGAGTGGCTCGGAGGGGAACTTCCAGGTGGTGGTGTTCCCCATGTATCTGCAGCCCTTGTCCTTCTAGATGGTAGTGGTCGTGGGTTTGGGAGGTGCTGTCGAAGGAGCCTTGGTGAGTTGCTGCAGTACATCTTGTAGATGGTACACACACTGCTGCTACTGTGCGTCGGTGGTGGAGGGAGTGAATGTTTGTGGATGGGGTGCCGATCAAGCGGGGCTGCTTTGTCCTGATCAGTGTCGAGCTTCTTGAGTGTTGTGGGAGCTGCACTCATCCAGGCAAGTGGGGAGTATTCCATCACACTCCTGACTTGTGCCTTGTCGATGGTGGACAGGCTTTGGGGAGTCAGGAGGTGAGTGACTCTCCGCAGTGTTCCCAGCTCTGACCTGCTCTTGTAGCCAGAGAGGAAAATAATCTTCCTGTGAATGTCACTGAGGAATTGCCCCTCGTTGATCCTCGTTTTTTTACACGTCCACACTGTACAATGCTGTGATTTGGTCCGACACTTGCCTGTGTCCTGAGCAACATGCCAGCAGCCCCTTTGCGAAATTCTTTCACTCCGAGGGTGGTGAGTCTTTGGAACTCTCCTCCTCAACAGGCGGTGAAAGCAGAGTCTTTGAATATTTTTAAGACAGAGTTGGATAGATTCTAGGTAAGCAAGGGTAGATTCATGCACTAGGACACCCAGATCTCTCTGCACCTCAGAGTTCTGCAATCTTTCACCATTTAGATAATACACTTCATTCAAACCTTTTGTGATTCATGCACTAGGACACCCAGATCCCTCTGCATCTCAGAGCTCTGCAATCTCTCACCATTCAGATAATACGATAGGTTATCAGGGATAGGTGGGATGTAGATTTCAGGTTACAGTCAGATCAGCCATGAGCTTAATAAATGGCAGAGCAGGCTCGAGGGGCTGAATGGCCTACTCCCCCCCCTCCTTGTTCATATGTTCGTATTTACCCTATGTCCATTTGGTCCCACTCTGGGTGTCCTTGTGCATGAATCACAAAAGGTTAGTGTGAAGTGTATTATCTAAATAGTGAGAGACTGCAGAGCTCTGAGATGCAGAGGGATCTGGGTGTCATAGTGCATAATTCACAAAAGGTTAGTGTGAAACGCATTATCTAAATGGTCAGAGATTGCAGAGCTCTGAGGTGCAGAGGGATCTGGGTGTCCCGGTGCATGAATCACAAAAGGTTAATGTGAAGCGTATTATCTGAATGGTGAGAGATTGCAGAGCTCTGAGGTGCAGAGGGATCTGGGTGTCCTAGTGCATGAATCACAAAAGGTTAGTGTGAAGCGTATTATCTGAATGGTGAGAGATTGCAGAGCTCTGAGGTGCAGACGGATCTGGGTGTCCTAGTGCATGAATCACAAAAGGTTAGTGTGCAGGTACAGCGAGTGATTAGGAAGCTAATAGAATATTATTGTTTATTGTGAGGGGGAATTGAATACAAAAGTAGGGAGGTTATGCTTCAGTTGTACAGGGCATTGGTGAGACCACATCTGGAGTATTGTGTACAGTACTGGTCTCCTTATTTAAGGAAGGATGTAAATGCATTGGGAGCAGTTCAGAGAAGATTTACCAGACTAACACCAGGAATGCGCGGGCTGTTTTATGAGGGAAGGTCGGACAGGTTAGGTTCGTATCTGCTGGAGTTTAGAAGAGTGAGAGGCGACTCGATTGAAACCTTTAACATCCTGAGGGGGTCTTGGACAGGGTGGATGTGGAGAGGGTGTTTCCTCTTGTGGGAGAATCTAGAACGAGGAGGGGGGTCACTGTTTAAAAATAAGGGGTGGCCCATTTAGGACAGAGATGAGGAGAAACTTTCTCTCTCCGAGGGTGGTGAGTCTTTGGAACTCTCTCCCTCAACAGGCGGTGGAAGCAGAGCCTTTGAATATTTTTAAGGCAAAGGTGGGTAGATTCTGGATTAACAAGGGGGTGAAAGGTTATCGGGGAGGGGGGGAGGCAGGAATGTGGGGTTGAGGGGACAATCAGATCAGCCACGATCTTATTGAATGGTGCAGCAGGGCTCAAGGGGCCGAGTGGCCTACTCCTGATTTGTAAGCTTCTCGTAAAGAAAGAAAATAAGAACTAAGAGCAGGAGGAGGCCATTCAGCCCCTCGAACCTGCCCCACTATTCATTACGGTTATGGCTGATCTCATTTCGGCCTCAACTCCAATTTCCCGCCCTCTCCCCATAACCTTTCAACCCCTTTACTAATCAAAAATCCGTCCCTCTCCTCCTCAAATTCATTCAGCGTCCCGGCATCCACTGCACTCTGAGGTAGTGAATTCCACAGATTCACCACCCTCTGAGAAAAGTAATTCCTCCTCCTCTCTGATTTAAATCTACCACCCCTTAGCCTAAAACCATGGCCTCTGGTTCTAGAATGCCCTAGAAGGGGAAACATCTGCTCCACATCTACTTTGTCTACCCCCTTTAGCATCTTATATACCTCAATTGTATCTCCTCTCATCCTTCTAAACCCTAGCGAGCATCGGCCCTAAACTGCTCAATCTCTCCTCATAAGACAAGCCCCTCATCTCTGGAATCAATCTAGTGAACCTCCTCTGAACCGCCTCCAGTGCAACTACATCCTTCCTCAAGTAAGGGGACCAAAACTGTGCACAGTACTCCAGGTGCGGTCTCACCAATGCCTTGTACAGTTGCAACAACACTTCCCTATTTTTAAACTCTATTCCTTTAGCCATAAATGCCAAAATTCCACTTGCCTTCCTTATTACCTGTTGTACCTGCATACTAGCTTTCAGTGATTCATGCACCAGGACACCCAGATCCCTCTGCACTGAAGCTTTCTGAAGTTCCTCTCCATTTAAATAATAAGTCGCCTTTTTATTCTTCCGACCAAAATGGATAACCATAGAACCATAGAACACTACAGCACAGAAAACAGGCCATTCGGCCCTTCTAGTCTGCGCCGTCACCTCGCCCTTATCCACGTTCAACTCCACCTGCCACACGTCGGCAGAAAGAAACAGGCGATGACGGCTTACGGTTCGTGAAGAGCGTGCTGATTGGTTGGCCGTTGGCGTCGCCATGGAGAATGCACCAGCGGTCGTGACCGCCAGTTAACTGCCAAGCATGGTTTGAAGTTTGGAACCAGGCAGCTGGACACCCCCCACCCCCCCCCACCCCCCAACCCCGATTGGGTCAAGGCACGAATTGTTGTTTTTCCCTCTTCTGTTGGTATTCTTGCGTGTGTCCTGATGAGTCCAAGATGAAAAACTTTGACACGTCTCCCTTTTTTTTCCAAGCGACCCTCAAATCCCGCACCGCCGGACGATCATTAAAATACTTTTAAAAAAGGGATAGGCGGGGTCGACGCAGGGTAAGGCGTTTCCCCTGGTCGGGGAGTCTAGAACCAGGGGGGGCACAATTTCCAAATGAGCCAGTAAGGACCCAAGGGGAGGAGGAAGGGTTTTATTTTTTTTGGCTCAGAGGGTTGTGAATCTTTGGAATTCTCTACCCCAGGAGGGTCGTAGAAGCTCAAGTCACTGAGTGCGTTTAAAGCAGAGGTCATTGAGTGTATTTAAGACCGAGATCGATAGGTTCTTGATTGGTAAGGGGGATCAAAGGTTACGGGGAGAAGGCGGGAGAATGGGGTTGAGCAACTTAGCGGCCATGATTGAATGGCGGAGCAGACTCGATGGGCCGAATGGCCTCATTTCTGCTCCTATGGTCTTATAGGTTGACAGATTTCTAAACAAACAGCCAATGATGTAAAGGGATATGGGGATAGTATGGGGGGAGGGGGTCAAAAGGCACGGAAGTGGGGTCCTTTTTCCCGCATTCATGGGTTGTGGGCCAGCACTTACTGCCCATCCCTAACTGCGCCTTGAGAAGGTGGTGGTGGTGGCCTTCTTGAACCGCTGCAGTCACCCCCTGGTGTAGGTACACCCACAGCGCTGTCAGGCAGGGAGGGAGTTCCAGGGTTTTGACCCAGAATGAGCGTCGCGTCGACCGGGACAACAGACCTGCCGCCTGTGCAAGGTAGGGCTCTCGGCCGGAGAGGCGGCCCCTTCCCGTAGAGTTGGCCTCAGGATCGGGGGACGATGACGACGGCAGCAGTGGAACCTCTGTGGCTACGCTCGTGCTTTTGGGCTGGGACCCCTGTTCGATGCTGACTCGAGCCTCGTGAAAATCAATCTTCCCTTCCCTTCGGACCCTAACCTCACCTGGTTGGTGGGGAGGGGGTGGGGGGGAGAGAAAGGTGCAAAGTGGCGACCTCTCCTTTGGCCACTGCGCGTAGGCTCTGCGCCATCTCCTGCCTCTGCCCTTGCATCCCCTTATCACAGAGGGAGAGATGGGGCAAAGAGTCGGGGTGGGAGGGGTAAGTGCTTTCAGCTGTGTTATGCTTGCAAAGCTCAGAATCACCAGTCCAGGTTTTGGAGACTGTAGCTACCTGCTATTGACCGATCTGTGTGTGTGTGTGTGCCTGTGTTTCTGCCTGTGCGTGATTCTTTCTGTGTGAGTGTGTGCGTCTGTCCATGTGTTTGTCTGTGTGTGGGTCTGTCTGTGTGTGTATGTCCGTGTGGGATTGTCTGTCTGTTTGTGTGTCTATGTCTGCGTGTCTCTGTGTTGTGTCTGCCTGTATTTTTGTCTGTCCGTGTGTTTGTATCGGTCTGTGTTTGTATGTGTGAGTTTGTGTGCCTGTCTGCATCTGCATTTGTACCTGTCTGTGTTTGTGTATACCTGTGTGTTTGTATGCCTGTGTGTGTGTGTTTGCATGTCTCTGTGTATATGTGTGTGTGTGTTTGTATGTGTCTGTGTTTGCGTGTATCTGTCTGTGTGTGTTTGTATGTCTGTGTGTGTGTATTGGTGTGTGTGTTTCTATCTGTCTGTGTTTGTATGTCTGTGTGTGTATGTCTGTCTGTGTTTGTATCTGTGTGTGTGCGTGTATGTGTGTGTTTGTATCTGTCTGTGTGTGCGTATGTCTGTTTGTATCTGTGTGTGTATATGTCTGTGTGTGTGTATGTGTGTATGTCTGTCTGTGTGTTTGTCTGTGTGTGTATGTCTGTTTGTATTTGTGTGTGTATATGTCTGTGTGTGTGTATGTCTGTCTGTGTGTGTGTATGTCTGTTTGTATCTGTGTGTGTATATGTCTGTGTGTGTTTGTATCTGTCTGTGTGTGTTTGTATCGGTCTGTGTGTCGATTGTTGTAAACACCCACCTGGTTCACCAACGTTCTTTCGGAAAGGAAATCTAACCCGCGGTCTGGCCGCCATTGGACTCCAGGCCTTCAGCAATGTGGCTGACCCTTAAATGCCCTCTGATCAGGGGCAATTAGGGCTGGGCAATGAATGCTGAACAAATAAAAAAAAAGGGGGAAGTGGTCTGCTTCAGAGGAGGCGGAGCTTTGTAGCTGCATTAGCTTCCCCAAAAAACCCCTCCAAAACACCGCCCACCCCACCTTCTAACTGCTCACTGAATCAATATTCTGTCCCAGGCATTCAACCACAATCCAAGACGGCTGCTTCTCAAATTCCGGGCGAGTTTTCACCACGATGACTTCCACGTTCTCACGCTCCGAACGAAATTCCGAGCCTCGGCAGTGGGTGGCGGTGGTCGGTGGGGGGTGCATTTAGGGAGGGATCCTCCCAGGGTTTCATCCACAGGAACAATCGATTCATTACATTTGGAGTCAAGCAGGCTGCAAGCTTGAAATCATCAAAAGAAGCGAGGCGTGGAATTGTTCCTGACATGCTAATGAGTAAACATGGATGCTGGCTTAACATACAAGGCGAGGAGGGAATTTACATTTTTAGATAAACGAGGAGATTTGGATTTCAAAGGGATCTTAGTTTGTTTACAACCAGCCAGATAGGCAAGGCTAAGGAATGGTGTTTATTCTTCCCAAAGGCTCCTGGCAATATTGGTAACATGAAAGTTTTTATATTCTGGGGAAGATACAGTTTCAAAGACATATGGAACAACAGGCTCTACATATTAAAAAGAGAAATATATATCAAGGAGAATGAAAGGCTATGTGGAGGAGGCCATGTAAGGTCTAACAGGAGTGTGCGAAATAGTCTTAATGAAGCCTCCAGCTATTTGTGCATAAATCTACTATCTAACGAAACTGAAGTTGGGGAAAATCCATTTGAAATTCCACTGTCCAGGGTATTGGGTTAACTTGCTGGTTCTATTTTAAATCTAAAATCTATTTCAGACTAAAAATACCTGGAAAAACTCAGCAGGTCTGACAGCATCTGCAGAGAGGAACACAGTTAACGTTTTGAGTCCGTATGACTCTTCAACAGAACTAAGGAAAAATAGAAGAGAGGTGAAATATAAGCTGGTTTAAGGGGGGGGGTGGGGCGGGACAAGTAGAGCTGGATAGAGGGTCAGCGATAGGTGGAGATAACCAAAAGATGTCATTGACAAAAGGACAAAGAGGTGTTGACGGTGGTGATATTATCTAAGGAATGTGCTAATCGGTGACATTAAGGGTAGAAAGCAGGACGAGCAAGGTACAGATAGCCCTAGTGGGGGTGGGGTAGGGGAAAGGGATCGAAATAGGCTAAAAGGTAGAGATAAAACAATGGATGGAAATACATTTAAAAAGAATGGAAATAGGTGGGAAAAGAAAAATCTCTATAAATTATTGGAAAAAAGGGGGATCGGAAAGGGGGTGGGGATGGAGGAGAGAGTTCATGATCTAAAATTGTTGAACTCGATATTCAATCCGGAAGGCTGTAAAGTGCCTAGTCGGAAGATGAGGTGCTGTTCCTCCAGTTTGCGTTGAGCTTCACTGGAACAATGCAGCAGGCCAAGGACAGACATGTGGGCATGAGAGCAGGGTGGAGTGTTGAAATGGCAAGCGACAGGGAGGTCTGGGTCAAGCTTGCGGATAGACCGAAGGTGTTCTGCAAAGCGGTCACCCAGTCTGCGTTTGGTCTCTCCAATGTAGAGGATTCCTACAGGAACAGCACCTCATCTTCCGACTAGGCACTTTACAGCCTTCCGGACTAAACATGGAGTTCGACAATTTTTTTATTTTTGTTTTGGATTTCCAGCATCGGCAGTTTTTTTTTGCTTTTATCTATTTCAGACTGTTGTGTTAAAGGGGGTGTAACAGGGGGGCCAAGTTAATTCGGAATTTTAGGAGTTATTATAGTAGTAATTGTAGCCTTACGCAAATGCTTCAAATCTTTTATTTTGTTAATAAATATTTTATTTAACCTGGAGAATCGCGAAAGGTCTTGGTGGGTCTATTACTTCTGAATTCGGTGCACACGTTGTCTCATAATAAATACAAATTGCAAAATCGTCGTGGTAGTGTGGCCAAGTTTCCCTTGTGGATTTGGCCCGCCTGGCACACATCACCTGCTGCTTCATAACACCCTGAGTGACACTGCTTGTTACCCCGTCTAGGGTTATCCCCTCACTCTTCCCCCGCCCCCTGGAAAACAAAACTTCATTTGCTGAAATATTCGTTCTCCATCACTTACATCAATTTGAAAAACAGCCACTACAACAACGTGCAGGACCAGAGCACAGACTTGCAGCCACAAAAGAGAGAGAGGGGACTGAGAGACACCAGTCAGTGTACAGATATCTCCCTGAGAGAGAGGGGACTGAGAGACACCAGTCAGTGTACAGATATCTCCCTGAGAGAGAGGGACTGAGAGACACCAGTCAGTGTACAGATATCTCCCTGAGAGAGGGGACTGAGAGACATCAGTGTACAGATATCTCCCTGAGAGAGAGAGACTGAGAGACACCAGTCAGTGTACAGATATCTCCCTGAGAGAGAGGGGACTGAGAGACACCAGTCAGTGTACAGATATCTCCCTGAAAGAGAGATGGACTGAGAGACACCAGTCAGTGTAGATATCTCCCTGAGAGAGAGAGATTGAGAGACACCAGTCAGTGTACAGATATCTCCCTGAGAGAGAGAGAGAGAGGACTGAGAGACACCAGTCAGTGTACAGATATCGCCCTGAGAGAGAGAGGGGACTGAGACACACCAGTCAGTGTACAGATATCTCCCTGAGAGAGAGAGGGGACTGAGACACACCAGTCAGTGTACAGATATCTCCCCGAGAGAGATAGGGACTGAGAGACACCAATCAGTGTACAGATATCTCTCTGAGAGGGGACTGAGACACACCAGTGTACAAATATTGAGTTCCATATTCTCCCCACTCTCTGGGTAAAGAAGTTTTTACTGAATTGCCTCCCCTGACTGGATTTATTAGTGACGGTCTTAAATTGATGGCCCCTAGTTCTGGTCTCACCTGCAAGTGGAAACATTTTCTCTACGTCGACCCTGTCAAGACCCCTTTCATGATCTTAGAGATCTCGATATGAATCAAAGATGCAGCTACAGGAGGAGGCCATTCAGCCCATCACATCTCTGCCAGCTCTGTGAACAAGCGATCCAGTTAATCCCCCTCCCTCCCCTTCTCCTCCATCTCCCTGTAAACATTTCCCCTTCCAGTATTTATCCGATTTCCCCTTTTTGAAAATGCCGATTGAATCTGCTTCCGCCGCCCTTTCGGGCAGCGCCTTCCAGATCACAACAACTCGCTGTGTTTAAAACAAAACCTTTCCCCATCTCCCCCACCTCCCCACCCCCATCCCCCTCTGGTTCTTTTCCCGATCGCCCTCGATCTGTGTCCCCCTCTGGTTCCCGACCCTCCAGCCACCTGGGACAGTTTCTCCTCATTGACCCACCATCGCAGACCCTTCCCGATTCCGAACGCCTCGATTCGATCTCTCCATTAACCTTCTCCGCTCCGAGGGAAAAACTCAGGAAAGTTACCATCGCCAGGCAAGTGGTACTGAGCAAATTGTTGGGGCTGTGGGCTGACAACTCCCCTGGTCCTGATGGGACTTTGTCCTCGGGTCTTCAAAGAAATGGACAGTGAGATAGTTTATTTGTTGGTTTTAATTTTCAGAAATTCCTTGGATTCAGGGAATGTCCCATTAGATTGGAAGATAGCAAATTTAACTCCTTTCTTCCAAAAGGGAGGTAAATCAGGAAACTACAGGCCAGTTAGCCTAACATCTGTGGAGGGGAAAATGTTAGAAGCTATTATTAAAGATGTTATAGCCGGGCGCTTAGAAAAATTCAAGGCAATCAGGCAGATTCAACATGGTTTTGTGAAAGGGAAATCATGTTGAACCAATTTATTGGAGTTCTTTGAGGGAGTCACATGTGCTGTGGATAAAGGGGAACCGGTGGATGTGCTGTACTTAGATTTCCAGAAGGCATTTGATAAGGCACCACATCAGAGGTTATTATGGAAAATAAAAGCTCATGGTGTAGGGGGGGTAACATATTGGCATGGATCGGAAGCTGGCTAGCTAACAGGAAACAGAGAGTAGGTATAAATGGGTCTTTTTTCTGGTTGACAAGATGTGACGAGGGGTGTGTCACAGGGATCAGCGCTGGGACCTCAACCTTTTACAATTGATATAAACGACTGGGATCAAGGGACTGAAGGAATGGTGGCTAAATTTGCTGATGACACAAAGATAGGTAGGAAAGTAAATTGTGAAGAGGACATAAGGAGGCTACAAAAAGATACAGAGAGGTTAAGTGAGTGGGCAAAGATCTGGCAAATGGTGTATAATGTGGGCAAATTTGAAATTGTCCATTTTGGCTGGAAGAATAAAAAAGCTTATTATCTAAATGGTGAGAGATTGCAGAGCTCTGAGGTGCTGAGGGATCTGGGTGTCCTAGTGCATGAATCACAAAAGGTTAGTGTGAAGCGTATTATCTAAATGGTGAGAGATTGCAGAGCTCTGAGGTGCAGAGGGATCTGGGTGTCCTAGTGCATGAATCACAAAAGGTTAGTGTGCAGGTACAGCGAGTAATTAGGAAGCTAATAGAATTTTATCGGTTATTGTGAGGGGGAATGGATTACAAAAGTAGGGAGGTTATGCTTCAGTTGTACAGGGCACTGGTGAGACCACATCTGGAATATTGTGCACAGTTTTGGTCTCCTTATTTAAGGAAGGATGTAAATGCGTTGGAGGCAGTTCAGAAAAGGTCATGATCTTATTGACTAATGGAGGGGCCGAGTGGCCTACTCCTGATCCTAATTCTTATGTTTGTAGAACGACGCTGAGCTTCTCCCAGTCTCTCCAGGTGAACTGAAGTCCCTCGTCCATGGTCGATCACTACTGCCTGCTGCTGTTAAAAATTTTTTATTATTATTTACTCTGTAACAGGTTCGAGAAGGGGCTGAATGGGCCTCCTCCTGTTCCTGTGTAACAGGCTCGAGGGGCTGAATGGGCCTCCTCCTGTTCCTGTGTAACAGGCTCGAGAAGGGGCTGAATGGGGCCTCCTCCTGTTCCTGTGTAACAGGCTCGAGGGGCTGAATGGGGCCTCCTCCTGTTCCTGTGTAACAGGCTCGAGGAGGGGGCTGAATGGGCCTCCTCCTGTTCCTGTGTAACAGGCTCGAGAAGGGGGGTGAATGGGCCTCCTCCTGTTCCTGTGTAACAGGCTCAATAAGGGGCTGAATGGGGCCTCCTCCTATTCCTGTGTAACAGGCTCGAGAAGGGGCTGAATGGGCCTCCTCCTGTTCCTGTGTAACAGGCTCGAGGGGGCTGAATGGGCCTCCTCCTGTTACTGTGTAACAGGCTCGAGAAGGGGCTGAATGGGCCTCCTCCTGTTCCTGTGTAACAGGCTCGAGGGGGCTGAATGGGACCTCCTCCTGTTCCTGTGTCACAGGCTCAAGGGGGCTGAATGAGCCTCCTCCTGTTCCTGTGTAACAGGCTCGAGAAGGGGCTGAATGGGCCTCCTCCTGTTCCTGTGTAACAGGCTCGAGGGGTCTGAATGGGCCTCCTCCTGTTCCTGTGTAACAGGCTCGAGAAGGGGCTGAATGGGCCTCCTCCTGTTCCTGTGTAACAGGCTCGAGAAGGGGCTGAATGGGCCTCCTCCTGTTCCTGTGTAACAGGCTCGAGAAGGGGCTGAATGGGCCTCCTGTTCGAACTGCAGGCCGCAGGCGACATCGGTAAAGGATTGGAGACGAGGAGGAGATTAGCCAGGCAGTATTTTTACTCGCACAGCAGCAGTCGGTGGGGAGGGAGTACACTCGGGCAGTTCACTCTGAAGGCTTGAGAGATGTCTGACCAGGGGAACCGGGCCCAGGCGGACTTCCTGGGGACTCGGAGTAACGGGTGAAACTGGACCACACCTCAGCGCTCGGGCAGCGATCCTTCAGTCTTGAGGTGTTCGCCCTTTAGTTGAAGACGGGGTTCTGACCCTGGAAGAGGGCGATCAGGTTACTGTCAGGTGCTGGCTCCATGATGATCTTCTGTACCTGCAAGAGGATCAGAGGAACAGTTCAGGACCCAACATCCCACATCAAGGTCAGAAGAGAGTAGAGACATCTCCCTCCGACAGTGCAGCATTCCCTCAGTACTGGCACCGGGGGGACTGTCGGCTTGGATTATGGAGCTCAAATCCTAGAGTATATACATCTCCCTCCGACAGTGCAGCACTCCCTCAATACTGGCACCAGGGGGGAGGTGGGGGGAGTGTTGGCCTGGATTATGGAGACCGGAACTGTGCACAGTGCTCCGAGTGTGGTCTAACCGAGGGGATACGGAGACCGGAACTGTGCATGGTGCTCCGAGTGTGGTCTAACCGAGGGATACGGAGACCGGAACTGTGCACGGTGCTCTGAGTGTGGTCTAACCGAGGGGATACGGAGACCGGAACTGTGCATGGTGCTCCGAGTGTGGTCTAACCGAGGGATATGGAGACCGGAACTGCGCACGGTGCTCCAAGTGTGGTCTAACCGAGGGGATACGGAGACCGGAACTGTGCACGGTGCTCCGAGTGTGGTCTAACCGAGGGGATATGGAGACCGGAACTGTGCACGGTGCTCCGAGTGTGGTCTAACCCAGGGACAGGGAGACCGGAACTGTGCACGGTGCTTCCTGTGTGGTCTAACTGAGGGGATACGGAGACCGGAACTGTGCACGGTGCTCCCAGTGTGGTCTGACTTAGGGGGAGACGGAGACCGGAACTGTGCATGGTGCTCTGAGTGTGGTCTAACCGAGGGGGATACGGAGACCGGAACTGTGCACGGTGCTCCGAGTGTGGTCTAACCGAGGGATAGGGGGACCGGAACTGTGCACGGTGCTCCGTGTGTGGTCTAACCGAGGGGATACGGAGACCGGAACTGTGCACGGTGCTCCGAGTGTGGGTCTAACAGAGGGATACGGAGACCAGAACTGTGCACGGTGCTCCGAGTGTGGTCTAACCGAGGGGGATACGGAGACCGGAACTGTGCACGGTGCTCCGAGTGTGGTCTAACCGAGGGGGATACGGAGACCGGAACTGTGCACGGTGCTCCGAGTGTGGTCTAACCGAGGGGGAGACGGAGACCGGGACTGCGGAGGTGGGTTCCCTCTGGTTTCGTCGCGGTTTTCCCGTCGCTCTGATCGCGCCCTCACCTCTCGGAAGCTCGGATGTTTGGCGTCTCGGAGGAGCTGGAGCAGAGTCCCCTCGCTGGTGGTCAGGAACGCTCCACTCTGCTTCATGCGTGACAGCGCCATTAACCGGTCAACCTGGCTGTGGAGAGACGACAGGTGAGGGGAGATTTTGTTCGTTTTTCTCAATCTGGCGCCTGCCACACACCCACCTCAGGACCTCCCGAAGCGTTTCCCAGGCGAATGAGGGGCGTTTTTCTGACGCGCGCTCGCTGTTGCCGTTCCGGGGACGCGTCAGCCAATTTGTGCACAGCAAGATCCCACTGACAGCATTAATGTGATAGTTATGTTGGTTGAGGGATAAATAGAGTCCTAGAGTATATACATCTCCCTCCGACAGTACAGCACTCCCTCAGTACTGGCACCGGGGGGAGTGTCGGCCTGGATTATGGAGCTCAAATCCTAGAGTATATACATCTCCCTCCGACAGTGCAGCACTCCCTCAGTACTGGCACCGGGCGGGGGTATGTGTATGTACCCCAGTGAGTGGTAACGAGCTGGGATTCGCTGACCGACAGGAAGGTCTAAGTGGAGACGATGAACAATGTCAAACGGAGATTGGCTGGGGATTCAGGGGGAATTAAACCTGCGGGGCGATGGGGAGAGAGCGGGGTATTGGGACTGACTGGATTGCTCCACAGGAGGAACTCGATGGGCAGAGTCTCCGCCCCCTGCCCCATAATCACTCTCGATTTATAAGAGGGCGCTGTTCCTTAAAATGATCCATTCAGGGGGATGTGGGCGTTGCTGCCCGGGCCCAGCATTTATTGCCCATCCCTAATTGCCCCTTGAGAAGGTGGGGGTGAGCTGCCTTCTTGAACCGCTGCAGTCCCTGTGGTGTAGGTACACCCACGGCGCTGTTAGGGAGTTCCAGGATTTTGTCTGTGTGGTGTGGGTACACCCACGGCGCTGTTAGGGAGGGAGTTCCAGGATTTTGACCCAGTGACAGTGAGGAACGGCCGATATATTTCCAAGTCAGGATGGTGAGTGATTTGGAGGGGAACTTCCAGGTGGTGGTGTTCCCATGTGTCTGCTGCCCTTGTCCTCCTAGATGGTGGTGGTTGTGGGTTTGGAAGGGGCTGTCGAAGGAGCCTTGGTGAATTCCTGCAGTGCATCTTGTAGATAGTACACACACTGCTGCTACTGTGCGTCGGTGGTGGAGGGAGTGAATGTTTGTGGATGGGGTGCCGATCAAGCGGGGCTGCTTTGTCCTGGACGGTGTCGAGCTTCTTGAGTGTTGTGGGAGCTGCACTCATCCAGGCAAGTGGGGAGAGTATTCCATCACACTCCTGACTTGTGCCTTGTAGATGGTGGACAGGCTTTGGGGGAGTCAGGAGGTGAGTGACTCTCCGCAGGATTCCCAGCCTCTGACCTGCTCTTGTAGCCACAGTATTTATCTGGCTGGTCCCAGTTCAGTTTCTGGTCAATGGTAACCCCCAGGATGTTGATAGTGGGGGATTCAGTGATGGTAATACACATTGAACGTCAAGGGGGCGATGGTTGGATTCTCTCTTGTTGGAGATGGTCATTGCCTGGCACTTGAGTGGCGCGAATGTTACTCGCCACTTGTCAGCCCCGAGTCTGGATATTGTCCAGGTCTTGCTGCATTTGGACATGGGGCTGCTTCAGTACGAAAACAAAACTACTCTGAGAAAAACTCAGCAGGTCTGACAGCATCTGCGGAGAGGGATACAGTTGACGTTTCAAGTCTGTATGACTCTTCATCTGAACTTCAGTATCTGGTCAATGCAGAACCCCCCCAAAACCAGGGCAGGGAACAGAGGAGGGGGGAAGAGGTGGTCCCGCATAGTGATGTCCAGACCCCGCTGTCTCCTCTGAATCTTCCTGGGGCTTACCTGCGCGATGAGCAGGCGTCTGCGATCACATGCACATCCAGCCCTCTCTCCAGCAAGTCCAGCGCTGTGCTCTGCCCGAGAGACAAGGAGAATTCACTGGCACGTTCCCCCCCCCAGCAAGCTCCCGAACAGCAGCATCCACTCCCCCCCGGCCCCCACCAACACAACACCACCCCCTCCCTTTCATCCAGCAGCGTTAACCCCAGTAAAACGTCCCCGAGACCCTCCACAGGAGGATGGGGTTAGATACAGAGTAAAGCTCCCTCTACACCGTCCCCATCAAACATTCCCAGGACAGGGACAGCACGGGGTTAGATACAGAATAAAGCTCCCTCTACACCGTCCCCATCAAACATTCCCAGGACAGGGACAGCACGGGGTTAGATACAGAGTAAAGCTCCCTCTACACCGTCCCCATCAAACACTCCCAGGACAGGTACAGCACGGGGTTAGATACAGAGTAAAGCTCCCTCTACACTGTCCCCATCAAACACTCCCAGGACAGGTACAGCACGGTGTTAGATACAGAGTAAAGCTCCCTCTACACCGTCCCCATCAAACACTCCCAGGACAGGTACAGCACGGGGTTAGATACAGAGTAAAGCTCCCTCTACACTGTCCCCATCAAACACTCCCAGGACAGGTACAGCACGGTGTTAGATACAGAGTAAAGCTCCCTCTACACCGTCCCCATCAAACACTCCCAGGACAGGTACAGCACGGGGTTAGATACAGAGTAAAGCTCCCTCTACACTGTCCACATCAAACACTCCCAGGACAGGTACAGCACGGGGTTAGATACAGAGTAAAGCTCCCTCTACACTGTCCACATCAAACACTCCCAGGACAGGTACAGCACGGGGTTAGATACAGAGTAAAGCTCCCTCTACACTGTCCACATCAAACACTCCCAGGACAGGTACAGCACAGGGTTAGATACAGAGTAAAGCTCCCTCTACACTGTCCCCATCAAACACTCCCAGGACAGGTACAGCACGGGGTTAGATACAGAGTAAAGCTCCCTCTACACCAACCACATCAAACACTCCCAGGACAGGTACAGCACGGGGTTAGATACAGAGTAAAGCTTCCTCTACACTGTCCCCATCAAACACTCCCAGGACAGGTACAGCACGGGGTTAGATACAGAGTAAAGCTCCCTCTACACCGTCCCCATCAAACACTCCCAGGACCGGTACAGCACGGGGTTAGATACAGAGTAAAGCTCCCTCTACACTGTCCCCATCAAACACTCCCAGGACAGGTACAGCATGGGGTTAGATACAGAGTAAAGCTCCCTCTACACCATCCCCATCAAACACTACCAGGACAGGTACAGCACGGGGTTCGATACAGAGTAAAGCTCCCACCATTATACAGGCCTGTGTCTCGATGCCACACAGGATGACTGATTGTAGCTTGGCCAGGGAGCTGAGTTCTGCCTCCACCTCGGGGGTGAGCATGCTGAAGCAGGTCTTTTCGAACTTCCTCAAACCCTCAGCTCCCAGCTCTGGTACCGTAGGCCCCAGGCCTCTGGGGTACTGCTCTGTAACAATCACAGGGATCTCCAGCACCTTGGCTGCCTGTGGGAGGCGAGGTCAGAGTTTAAACCACAAGAGGAAGATTGGAGAATAGCAGTCAGAGAATGACAGACTGAGAGAGAGAGAGACAGCGAGAGAGAAAGAGAGAGAGAGAGAGACTGAGAGAGAGAGAGGGAGAGACTGAGAGAGAGAGAGGGAGAGACTGAGAGAGAGAGCGAGACAGAGAGAGAGACAAAGAGAGAGAGACAGAGAGACAAAGAGAGATAGACAGAGAGAGAGAGAGACAGAGACACAGAGACAGAGAGAGACAAAGAGAGAGACAGTGACAGAGTGACAGAGAGAGAGACAGAGACGCAGAGAGAGAGAGACAGAGACGCAGAGAGAGAGAGAGACAGAGAGAAAGAGACAAAGAGAGAGACAAAGACAGAGAGAGAGAGAGAGAGTGACAGAGAGTGACAGACGCAGAGAGAGAGACAGAGACGCAGAGAGAGAGAGACAGAGAGGGAGACAGAGAGAGAGACAGAGAGAGAGAGAGAGAGAGAGAGAGAGAGAGACAGAAAGAGAGAGAGAGATACAAAGAGAGAGACAGAGAGAGAGAGAGAGAGAGAGGCTCCCCACAATACACTCCCCATTATCCCTCCCATTCTGGGCAAGAGGGTATGGGCGGCAGGGAGGGGGATGTGGTGAAGACACAGCCATCGCACTCTCTCTCTCCCCCGTCTCTCTCTCTCCCCCGTCTCTCTCTCCCCCCCCACCGTCTCTCTCCCCTCGTCTCTCTCTCTCCCCCCGGTCGTCTCTCTCCCCCCCACCGTCTCTCTTCCCCCGTTCCTCCCTCCTCTCTTCCCTCCCGTCTCTCTCTCTGCCCCCCGTCTCTCTCTCTCTTCCCTCCCGTCTCTCTCTCTCCCCCCGTCTCTCTCTCTCTTCCCTCCCGTCTCTTTCCCCCCGTCTCTCTCTCTCTCTCCCCCCGTCTCTCTCTCCCCCCACACCGTCTCTCTCCCCTCATCTCTCTCCCCCCCGTCTCTCTCTCCCCCACCGTCTCTCTCCCCCGTCTCTCTCTCCCCCCCCACCGTCTCTCTCCCCCGTCTCCCTCTCTCTTCCCTCCCGTCTCTCTCTCTGCCCCCCGTCTCTCTCTCTCTCTTCCCTCCCGTCTCTCTCTCCCCCCGTCTCTCTCTCTCTTCCCTCCCGTCTCTTTCCCCCCGTCTCTCTCTCTCTCTCTCCCCCCGTCTCTCTCCCCCCCCCCCGTCTCTCTCTCTCTCCCGTCTCTCTCTCCCCCACCCGTCTCTTTCTCCCCCCCGTCTCTCTCTCTCCCCCCGTCTCTCTCTCACCCCCGTCTCTCTCTTCCCCCCCACTGTCTCTCTCCCCCGTCTCTCTCTCCCCCCCCGTCTCTCTCTCTCTTCCCTCCCGTCTCTCTCTCTCTTCCCTCCCGTCTCTCTCTCTCTTCCCTCCCGTCTCTCTCTCCCCCCCGTCTCTCTCTCTCTCTTCCCCCCCCGTCTCTCTCTCTCCCCCGTCTCTCTCTCTCTTCCCCCGTCTCTCTCTCTACCCCGTCTCTCTCTTTCTCTCCCCTGCCTCTCTCTCTCTCCTCCCGTCTCTCTCCCTCCCCGGCTCTCTCTCTCTCTCTCCCCCCCCCGTCTCTCTCTCTCTCCCACCCCGTCTCTCTATCCCCCGTCTCTTTCTCTCCCCCCGGTCTCTCTCTCTCTCTCCCCCCACCGTCTCTCTCTCTCTCTCTCCCCCCCCCGTCTCTCTCTGCCTGTCTCTCCCCCTCTTCCTGCCTCTCCGCTCCTCTCTCTCTCTCCCTCTGTCTGTCTCTCTCTCTCCACGTCTCTCCCCCTCCCTCTATCTCCATGCCGCCTCTCACTTTCTCCCACTTCCAGCCCCTCCGTTTCCTCTCCTTTCCAGCTGTGCTGCCCCATCTGGCTCTTTCTCCCACCTACTTCATCACCGCCACCTTCTGTTCCCTGTCCTTTCCCCTCTCCCTCCTTCTTCCTCCCCCACTATTTCTCTCCCCCTCCTCCCTTCCCCTCCCCACTCTTTCTCCCCTACCCCCCCCCTTCCCCGACACCACTCCCCCCCCGGGCCCAGCCCCAGCTCACCTGCAGCATGCGGGCTGCTACAGCCACGATTTGGGGGAAGTAGGCCACATTAGGACGGAACTTCTCCTGCATGTCGCAGAGGAAGAGGGCGCAGCTCCTCGTGCTCAGACGGCCGATACTCCGAGCAGCCATGGCCCTCGGGGATGGGGCTGGGGGAACGATGCCGAATGACCCACTCAGGGTTCCTCACGACCGGCAGGGGAGAGGGGCCTGGCGCTCCCAGGAACCTGCACAAGGAGAGGATTGGGGAAAATCAGTCAGAATACAAACCCATTCAGCCCCCTCGAGCCTGTTACACAGGAACAGGAGGAGGCCCATTCAGCCCCTTCTCGAGCCTGTTACACAGGAACAGGAGGAGGCCCATTCACCCCACTTCTCGAGCCTGTTACACAGGAACAGGAGGAGGCCCATTCAGCCCCTTCTCGAGCCTGTTACACAGGAACAGGAGGAGGCTCATTCAGCCCCTTCTCGAGCCTGTTACACAGGAACAGGAAGAGACCCATTCAGCCCCTCCTCGAGCCTGTTACACAGGAACAGGAGGAGGCCCATTCAGCCCCCTTCTCGAGCCTGTTACACAGGAACAGGAGGAGGCCCATTCAGCCCCCTTCTCGAGCCTGTTACACAGGAACAGGAGGAGGCCCATTCAGCCCCTTCTCGCTTCACTTCCCCCAAACAACGCGGGCTCAGTTTTTGAGTGCAGTCGAGGCAGAGGTTGGAGGTATCACAGAATTGTTATGGGGGCAGGAGGCCATTCGGGCCATCGTGTCTGCACTGGCTCTCCAAACGAGAGTCGTGAGTCAGTGCCATTCTCCTGCCTTTTCCCCTTGCACCTTGTTTCTGTTCAAGTAATCGTCGAACGGCCTCTCGGACGCCTCGATTGAACCTGCCTCCATCGCACTTCCCAGGCTGTGCCTTCCAGACCCGAACCGCTCGCTGTGTGAGAAAGTGTTTTTCCTCACCGCTTTAAACCGGTGCTCTCTCGTTCTCGATCCTTGTACGAGCGGGAACAGTTTCGCCCCCACCTACCCTGTCCAGCCCCCTCGTCATTTTGAACGCCTTAATCAAATCTCCTCTTAGCAATCCAATCGCCTATCGAACGCCTGGATTGACCCTGTCTCCCCCACACTCTCAGATAGCGCGTTCCAGATCCTAACCACTCGATTGACCCTGTCTCCCCCACACTCTCAGGCAGCGTGTTCCAGATCCTAACCACTCGATTGACCCTGTCTCCCCCACACTCTCAGGCAGCGTGTTCCAGATCCTAACCACTCGATTGACCCTGTCTCCCCCACACTCTCAGACAGCGCGTTCCAGATCCTAACCACTCGATTGACCCTGTCTCCCCTACACTCTCAGACAGTGTGTTCCAGATCCTAACCACTCGATTGACCCTGTCTCCCCCACACTCTCAGACAGTGCGTTCCAGATCCTAACCACTCGATTCACCCTGTCTCCCTCACACTCTCAGACAGTGCATTCCAGATCCTAACCACTCGATTCACCCTGTCTCCCCCACACTCTCAGACAGCGCGTTCCAGATCCTAACCACTCGATTGGCCCTGTCTCCCCCACACTCTCAGACAGTGCGTTCCAGATCCTAACCACTCGATTGGCCCTGTCTCCCCCACACTCTCAGACAGTGCGTTCCAGATCCTAACCACTCGATTGACCCTGTCTCCCCCATACTCTCAGAAAGCGCGTTCCAGATCCTGGCAGTGGAGGGTCGAGGGATGCCAAGGGTCCTGCTTTCCTACTCCGCCGAGATGCTGCGGGTCTGAGCGCAGGGGGAGGGTGCCGATTGGTGGGGGTGTCAGAATTTCGGCATCTCCTGACGCTCCACCCCCACTCGATAAGCTTGTGGCTGACGCCCTACCCAGTGCCATTTTTCCGCACGAACCCCGGGGTGCCTCCATGCTTTTAGTATTGGAGTATTGGACACAGCAAACAGGAGCAGGAGTAGGAGTAGACTATTGGCACAGCAAGATCCCAAGGAGGTGGCTTTCAGTAATTTGCACTGTTGAGCAATCGCTTTTTGGGGCAGACAGGGTTCCCAGTCACCCCCCCTGGGTCTACATTCCGACATTGAGGTCTCTGCACTGGTCCCCCGGCTGGGATGGGCCCAATTTACCAATAGGATGGTCAAAATGTGGTCAATCCCAACAAAATGGCCGCCCCTGCCGCAGGAGTCCTCCAGCTGAGTCGCTGCTCCCGGCGGCGTGAGTCTTCTCTTGACCGCCACCTCGCCTCTTTGGTATCGGCTCTTGGGTGCGAAAGGTGTGGGGGGGGGGGTGCTGGCGATTGCCAGTGCGCGTGCGCCGACTTCCGCCGGTCGGCCAACTGCGAAACCCGCGTGCGCGGAATCCGGGTCCTTTCCATTTCCCCTATTCCCCCCGCCCCAACCAAAAAAAAAACCCTGCGCTCGGGCGCAGGCGCACTGCTTCGCATTTCCCCGCTCGGTGCTGCCAAGTTCTTTCGACGACCTTCGGTCCTTCTCGGGCTTGGGAAGAAAAATTCCAAATAAAGTCCCCCCCCCACTTATGTTCTAGCTACACAGGCTCCTTTTCATCTCCCCCCCGCACCCCTGTTTTAATTTGGACATCGAGCTTCAATCTCCCGATTCCTCCCACTCTAAGTCTATCTTTCTCTTTCCCACGCCCTGTCCTTACCCGCTCTTCGCACTCTTGGGTCCTCCCAACTCGGCGGATGAGTCCTCCCAGGAGTAGTGCGCAGGCGCGCAAAGCAGTCCTCCCAGGTCTGCAGGCTGAGTCCTCCCAGGGGTAGTGCGCAGGCGCTGACAGCGGTCCGCTCCAGCTGAACGTGCTGTCGCTACCGCGCACGCGCGGCTGCTCGTTCTTGTTTGGCCCTCCTCCCAACGGGACCGGCTCGCCTCCTAACACGCAGGCGCCGAACCTTCGACAGCTGCGCCTCCTCCCCACCCCCCCCAAAACACGCCTACGGCCTGACCGCGCAGGCGCAACGGTTGAGGACCTATTGCGCAGGTGCATCGAATGTCGGTCCTGCATTCCCCTCCCCCCTTCAGTCCTCCCATCACTAGTGCGCAGGCGCCGACCTTCCGTCGTCTTCTCCACCTCCTCCTCCAGCCTGATCGCGCGTGTCTCAGGTCCTGGCGCGCAGGCGCAGATCCTCTCCTCCCCCCCCCCACCAATCCCATTCCTCGGCTCAGGGCCGAGTACGCAGGCGCCGACCGTCGGTGCTCCCGTCTATTTCCAAACCCTCCCCCCACCACCCGAGCCCCGCCAATTTCGGTCCTCCCAGCGTCAGGTCGGAGGCGCGCAACCCTCCTAGCGCCAGGGCGCAGGCGCGCAGTCATCCCGGTCGGTGCTCCCACCGCTAGGGCGGCAGGCGTGTAGCCTGCCCTGCCCCGCCCCGCCCCCCCGTGAGCGGCAGGGCGCAGGCGCGCAGCCCTCCGAAACCGTCCTCCCACCGCCAGGGCGCCGGCGGCCGCGCGGCCCCACCTCCTAGTGCCAGGGCGCAGGCGCGGGACCCTGCACTTCGGTCCTCCCACCGCCCGGGCGGCAGGCGCGGGACCCCCTCCGGTTCGGACCTCCCAGCGCCAGAGCGCAGGCGCAGGACGCGAGTCCTCCCAAGTCGGTCCTCCCAGCACTTGGCGGGGCGGCTTGTGCGGCTGCGCAGTTGGGCCTCCGTCGCTCGCTCTCACTTCACCTCCTCCCCCTACTTTCCCCCCCCCTCCCCCTATCGAAATTTGTGGAGCGCGGCGTGGAGGAGAGAGAGAGAGAGATATATATATATATATATATAGATCCAAAAGATATAAACTCCCCGTCTTTAAAGCACCCGAGAGTAAAGCGGCCGCCGAGCGGAGGGGATCATGTCCGAGTTCGACGAGTTCGAGAAGCAGCTTCACGAGAACCGGCAGGGTGAGTGCGAGAGGCAGGCTTCAGGGCCTAGTCCACCCCTAAACACTCAATAAACCCTAAATAAACCCTTCAACCCCCAATAAACCCCCTCACAGGGAGAGGGGAGCAGGCTTCAGGGCCTAGTCCACCCCTAAAACACTCAATAAACCCTAAATAAACCCTAAATAACCCCTTCAACCCCCAATAAACCCCCTCACATGGGGAGGGGGCAGGCTTCAGGGCCTAGTCCACCCCCAAAACACTAAATATCCCCAATAAACCCCCTCACAGGGAGAGGGGGGCAGGCTTCAGGGCCTAGTCCACCCCCAAAACACTCAATAAACCCTAAATAAACCCTTCAACCCCCAATAAACCCCCTCACAGGGGCAGGGGGGCAGGCTTCAGGGCCTAGTCCACCCCCAAAACACTAAATATCCCCAATAAACCCCCTCACAGGGGGAGGGGGCAGGCTTCAGGGCCTAGTCCACCCCCAAAACACTAAATATACCCTAAATACTCCCAATAAACCCCCTCACAGGGGAAGGAGACAGGCTTCAGGGCCAAGTCTACCCCCAAAACACTAAATATACCCAATAAACCCCCTCACAGGGGAAGGGGGGCAGGCTTCAGGGCCTAGTCCACCCCCAAAACACTAAATAAACCCTAAACATCCCCAATAAACCCCCTCACAGGGGAAGGGGGGCAGGCTCCAGGGCCTAGTCCCCCCTTAAAACACTAAATAAACCCTAAATACCCCCAATAAACCCCCTCACAGGGGAAGGGGGGCAGGCTCCAGGGCCTAGTCCCCCCTTAAAACACTAAATAAACACTAAATATACCCAATAAACCCCCTCACAGGGGAAGGGGGGCAGGCTTCAGGGCCTAGTCCACCCCCAAAACACTAAATAAACCCTAAATATCCCCAATAAACCCCCTCACAGGGGAAGGGGGGCAGGCTCCAGGGCCTAGTCCCCCCTTAAAACACTAAATAAACCCTAAATACCCCCAATAAACCCCCTCACAGGGGAAGGGGGGCAGGCTCCAGGGCCTAGTCCCCCCTTAAAACACTAAATAAACACTAAATATACCCAATAAACCCCCTCACAGGGGAAGGGGGGCAGGCCTCAGGGCCTAGTCCACCCCCAAAACACTAAATATCCCCAATAAACCCCCTCACAGGGGGAGGGGGCAGGCTTCAGGGCCTAGTCCACCCCTTAAACACTAAATAAACCCTAAATACTCCCAATAAACCCCCTCACAGGGGAAGGAGACAGGCTTCAGGGCCTAGTCCACCCCCAAAACACTCAATAAACCCTAAATAAACCCTTCAACCCCCAATAAACCCCCTCACAGGGAGAGGGGAGCAGGCTTCAGGGCCTAGTCCACCCCCAAAACACTAAATATACCCAATAAACCCCCTCACAGGGAGAGGGGGGCAGGCTTCAGGGCCTAGTCCACCCCCAAAACACTCAATAAACCCTAAATAAACCCTTCAACCCCCAATAAACCCCCTCACAGGGGCAGGGGGGCAGGCTTCAGGGCCTAGTCCACCCCCAAAACACTAAATATACCCAATAAACCCCCTCACAGGGGGAGTGGGCAGGCTTCAGGGCCTAGTCCACCCCCCAAAACACTAAATAAACCCTAAATATCCCCAATAAACCCCCTCACAGGGAGAGGGGGCAGGCTTCAGGGCCTAGTCCACCCCCAAAACACTAAATAAACCCTAAATAAACCCTTCAACCCCCAATAAACCCCCTCACAGGGGCAGGGGGGCAGGCTTCAGGGCCTAGTCCACCCCTAAAACACTAAATATACCCAATAAACCCCCTCACAGGGGCAGGGGGGCAGGCTTCAGGGCCTAGTCCACCCCCAAAACACTAAATAAACCCTAAATAAACCCTTCAACCCCCAATAAACCCCCTCACAGGGGCAGGGGGGCAGGCTTCAGGGCCTAGTCCACCCCTAAAACACTAAATATACCCAATAAACCCCCTCACAGGGGCAGGGGGGCAGGCTTCAGGACCTAGTCCACCCCCCCCAAAACACTAAATAAACCCTTCCACCCCCAATAAGCCCCCTCACAGGAGGAGGGTGAGAGAGAGGCAGGTTTCAGGGCCTAGTCCACCCCTAAAACACTAAATACCTAAATAAACCCTTCCACCTTTAAATAAACCCTCTCACAGGGGGAGGGGGGCAGGCTTCAGGACCTAGTCCACCCCCCAAAACACTAAATAAACCCTTCCACCCCAATAAACCCCCTCAAAGGGGGAGGGTGGCAGGCTTCAGGGCTTAGTCCACCCCTAAAACACTAAATAAACCCTAAATACCTAAATAAACCCTTCCACCTCCAATAAACCCCCTCAAATGGGGAGGGTGAGTGCGAGAGCCAGGCTTCAGGACCTAGTCCACCCCCCAAAACACTAAATAAACCTCAAAACACCCCAAATAAACCCTTCAACCTCCATAAGCCCCCTTACAGGGGGAGAGGGAGTGAAATAAACCCAAATATACTGAGATACTGAGAGGGAGAGAGTGAAATAAAGCTGAATAAACTCGAATAAACCCCTTTCGAGAGAGAGAGAGTGAAATAAATCTGAATAAACCCCTTACAGAGAGAGAGAGTGAAATAAAGCTGAATAAACTCCTTTCAGAGAGAGAGAGAGAGAGAGAAATAAATCTGAATAAACCCCTTAGAGAGAGAGAGTGAAATAAAGCTGAATAAACTCCAATAAACCCCTTTCGAGAGAGAGAGAGTGAAATAAATCTGAATAAACCCCTTACAGAGAGAGAGAGTGAAATAAAGCTGAATAAACTCGAATAAACCCCTTTCAGAGAGAGAGTGAAATAAATCTGAATAAACCCCTTGCAGAGAGAGAGAGAGTGAAATAAAGCTGAATAAACCCCTTACAGAGAGCGAAATAAAGCTGAATAAACCCCTTTCGACAGAAAGAGAGTGAAATAAAGCTGAATAAACCCCTTACAGAGAGAGAGAGTGAAATAAATCTGAATAAACTTGAATAAACCCCTTACAGAGAGAGTATGAAATAAATCTGAATAAACTCGAATAAACCCCTTTCTAGAGAGAGAGCGTGAAATAAATCTGAATAAACTCGAATAAACCCCTTTCTAGAGAGAGAGGGAAATAAAGCTGAATAAACTCGAATAAACCCCTTTCTAGAGAGAGAGTGTGAAATAAATCTGAATAAACTCAAATAAACCCCTTTCTAGGGAGAGAGTGTGAAATAAATCTGAATAAACTCGAATAAACCCCTTTCTAGGGAGAGAGTGTGAAATAAATCTGAATAAACTCGAATAAACCCCTTTCTAGAGAGAGAGTGAAATAAAGCTGAATAAACCCCTTTCTAGAGAGAGAGTGTGAAATAAATCTGAATAAACTCAAATAAACCCCTTTCTAGAGAGAGAGTGTGAAATAAAGCTGAATAAACCCCTTACAGAGTGTGAAATAAAGCTGAATAAACTCGAATAAACTCCTTACAGAGAGAGAGAGAGTGTGAAATAAAGCTGAATAAACTCGAATAAACCCCTTTCTAGAGAGAGAGTGAAATAAAGCTGAATAAACTCAAATAAACCCCTTTCTAGAGAGAGAGTGTGAAATAAATCTGAATAAACTCAAATAAACCCCTTTCTAGAGAGAGAGTGTGAAATAAAGCTGAATAAACCCCTTACAGAGTGTGAAATAAAGCTGAATAAACTCGAATAAACTCCTTACAGAGAGAGAGAGAGTGTGAAATAAAGCTGAATAAACCCCTTAGAGAGAGTGTGAAATAAATCAGAATAAACCCCTTTCGAGAGGGATAGAGTGAAATAAATCTGAATAAACCCCTTACAGAGAGTGAAATAAAGCTGAATAAACTCGAATAAACCCCTTTCGAGAGAGAGAGAGTGAAATAAAGCTGAATAAACCCCTTACAGAGAGAGTGTGAAATAAAGCTGAATAAACCCCTTACAGAGAGAGAGTGAAATAAAGCTGAATAAAGTCGAATAAACCCCTTTCTAGAGAGAGAGTGAAATAAATCTGAATAAACCCCTTACAGAGAGTGAAATAAAGCTGAATAAACTCGAATAAACCCCTTTCGAGAGAGAGAGAGTGAAATAAAGCTGAATAAACCCCTTAGAGAGAGAGAGTGAAATAAATCTGAATAAACTCCTTAGAGTGTGAAATAAAGCTGAATAAACTCGAATAAACCCCTTTCTAGAGAGAGTGAAATAAATCTGAATAAACCCCTTACAGAGAGGGAAATAAACCTCAATAAACTCGAATGAACCCCTCACAGCAGAGAAATAAACTCCTTGGAGAGGGAGAGTGCGGAATAAACCCCTTAGAGGGCGAGCGAGGGAAACAAAACTGGATATTTGCGTAAAAACCTAACTACCCGCCTTCCCACAAGGGGTACGAGCCCCGAAGGAACCTCAAGTGAAACACCCGCCAGGGAAGCTTTTAATGGTTTAAAACGGCCTGAAAGAAGGGGAGGGGGCGTTTAAAATGCTTAAAATCGGGCCAGAGGGCTTTTCATCGCGGGCTTAGTTTGACGATAATTGATTGTGGCGTAAAGCGGGAAATCTCCTGTTTGGTCACCTTCACCGAGAAGGAGGAGTTCGTTTGTCAGCCGGAGTGTGCGGGGAGGGTTCTGGCCAGTCTGTCCCAGGCCTAGTCTGCGGCTGGACAGGACTCCGTCTGTCATTCCACCCCTCCCTCCCCCCGCCCCCAACTTTTTAATATATCGCCGCGATGGCCGGCGAGCGTCCCCTGGGTCTGGCGGGAGGGGGTGGGGAGGAGAGAGCTGTCCGCTGGCCTCCCTTCGTCCGCCATGGGAGCGGGCGCCCCCAGGCTTGAGCTTTCTCTCCCGAGGGCAGGCTCAGAGGTTTGGAAGATAACCGAGCCTCCTCTCCCGTTCGTCTAAACTCCGCGGGATATTGTCCCCAGGGGGATCTCTCCCCTGGGCGGGACCAGGCTTGTGAGGCGCATGTGGTATTGTCACTGGACTCGTCCTCCAGAGACCTCATCCCCGACCCCCCCCTCCACACACCAGGGTAATGCTCTGGGGACCCAGGGTTCGAATCCCTTCCCCACCCCCACGGCACATGGTGGAATTAGAATTCAATAAAAGCCTGATGACCCTGAAACAAGGCGATACAAAGATAGGTGGAGGGACAGGTAGTGTTGAGGAGGCGGGGATGATACAAAGATAGGTGGAGGGACAGGTAGTATTGAGGAGGCGGGGATGATACAAAGATAGGTGGAGGGACAGGTAGTATTGAGGAGGCGGGGATGATACAAAGATAGGTGGAGGGACAGGTAGTCTTGATTGGTGAGGGGATCAAAGGTCACGGGGAGAAGGCGGGAGAACGGGGTTGAGAAACTTATCAGTCACGATTGAATGGGGGAAGCAGACTCGATGGGCCGAATGGCCTAATTTCTGCTCCTATGTCTTGAACCGTTGTCGATTGTGGTAAAAATCCACCTGATCCGCTAATGCCCTCTAGGGTAGGGAAGGAAATCTGCCACTCTTACCTGGCCTGGCCTACATGTGACTCTTGATCCACAGCAATGTGGTTGACTCTTAAATGCCCGGAACCTACACCACAGGGACTGCAGCGGTTCAGGAAGGCAGCTCACCACCACCTTCTCAAGGGCAACGAGGGGTGGGCAATAAATGCTGGGCCCAGCCAGCGACGCCCACATCCCGTGAATGAATATGAAATAACATTTATTGCGCTTTCCACAAAGGCAAGGATTTTCCCCCTGGGTACTCCCTGGTACTCTCCCCAGAGCCGTGTACAAGACTTGCCGACTTTTATCCTTCTTGCAATAGAGGCCACTTGCTCCTTGTACAGGTACACCCAGGTCTCTCTCGGGCGTGCTCTCTCTCTCGGGCGCTCTCTCTTTCAGGTCTGCACTCTCGCTCTCTCTCTCAGGCCTGCACTCTCGTTCTCTCTCTCTCTCTTTCAGGTCTGCACTCTCGCTCTCTCTCTTCAGGCCTGCACTCTCGTTCTCTCTCTCTCTCAGGCCTGCACTCTCGCTCTCTCTCTCAGGCCTGCACCTCTCGCTCTCTCTCTCAGGCCTGCACTCTAGCTCTCTCTCTCAGGCCTGCACTCTCGCTCTCTCTCTCTCTCTCTCAGGCCTGCACTCTCGTTCTCTCTCTCTCTCAGGCCCTGCACTCTAGCTCTCTCTCTCAGGCCTGCACTCTCGCCTCTCTCTCTCTCAGGCCTGCACTCTCGCTCTCACTCTCAGGCCTGCACTCTCGCTCTCTCTCTCTCAGGCCTGCGCTCTCGCGCTCTCTCTCAGGCGTGCACACTCGCTCTCTCTCTCTCTCAGGCGTGCACACTCGCTCTCTCTCTCTCCTCTCTCTCTCAGGCGTGCACTCTCAGGCGTCCGCTCTCGCGCGCTCTCTCTCTCAAGCGTGCGTCTCGCGCTCTCTCTCGCTCTCTCGGGCGCGCGCTCTCGCTCTCTCGGGCGCGCGCTCTTCTCTCTCGGCGCGCGCTCTCTCTCGGGCGCGCGCTCTCGCTCTCTCGAGCGCGCGCTCTCGCTCTCTCTCCGGCGCGCGCTCTCGCTCTCTCTCGGGGCGCGCTCTCGCTCTCGCTCTCTCTCGGGCGCGCGCTCTCGCTCTCTCTCGGGGCGCGCGCTCTCGCCTCTCTCTCGGGCGCTCTCTCGCTCTCTCTCGGGCTCTCGCTCTCTCTCTCGGGCTCTCGCTCTCTCTCTGGGCTCTCCTCTGGCGCGCGCTCTCGCTCTCTCTCTCGGGCGCGCGCTCTCGCTCTCTCTCTCGGGCGCGCGCTCTCGCTCTCTCTCTCGGGCGCTCGCTCTCTCTCTCGGGCGCGCACTCTCGCTCTCTCTCTCGGGTGTGCTCTCTCGTTCTCTCTCTCTCTCGGGCGCGCCCTCCGCGCTCTCTCTCTCTCGGGCGCGCGCTCTCGCTCTCTCTCGGGCGCGCGCTCTCGCTCTCTCTCGGCGCGCGCTCTCGCTCTCTCCGGGCACGCTCTCTCTCTCTCTCGGGCTCTCGCTCTCGCTCTCTCTCGGGCGCGCGTTCTCGCTCTCTCTCGGGCGCGTGCTCTCGCTCTCTCTCGGGCGCGCGCCTCTCGCTCTCTCTCTCTCTCGGGCGCGCCTCCGCTCTCTCTCGGGCGCCGGCTCTCGCTCTCTCTCTCTCTCTCTCTCTCGGGCGCGCGCGCTCTCGCTCTCTCTCTCTCTCTCTCGGGTTCGGCTCTCGCTCTCGCTCTCTCTCGGGCGCGCGCTCTCGCTCTCTCTTCTCGGGCGCGCGCTCTCGCTCTCTCTCTCGGGCGCGCGCGCTCTCTCGGCGCGCGCGCTCTCGCTCTCTCTCTCGGGCGCGCGCTCTCGCTCTCGCTCTCTCTCGGGCGCGCGCTCTCGCTCTCTCTCTCGGGCGCATGCTCTCGCTCTCTCTCGGGCGCGCGCTCTCGCTCTCTCTCGGGCGCGCGCTCTCGGGCGCGCGCTCTCGCTCTCTCTGGGCGCGCGCTCTCGCTCTCTCTCGGGCGTGCGCTCTCGCTCTCTCTCTCTCTCTCTCTCTCGGGCGCGCGCTCTCGCTCTCTCTCTCTCTCTCTCTCTCGGGCGCGCGCTCTCGCTCTCTCTCTCTCTCTCTCGGGCGCGCGCTCTCGCTCTCTCTCGGGCGCTCTCGCTCTCTCTCGGGTGTGCTCTCGCTCTCTCGGGCACGCGCTCTCGCTCTCTCTCTCGGGGCGCGCTCTCGCTCTCTCTCGGGGGCGCGCTCTCGCTCTCTCTCGGGCGCGCGCTCTCGCTCTCTCTCGGGCGCGCTCTCGCTCTCTCTGGGCGCGCGCTCTCGCTCTCTCTCTCTCTCGGGCGCGCGCTCTCGCTCTCTCTCGGGTGCGCTCTCGCTCTCTCTCTCGGGCGCGCTCTCTCGGGCGCGCGCTCTCGCTCTCTCTCTCGGGCGCGCGCTCTCGCTCTCTCTCTCTCTCGGGCGCGCGCTCTCGCTCTCTCTCTCTCTCGGGCGCGCGCTCTCGCTCTCTCTCTCGGGCGCGCGCTCTCGCTCTCTCTCTCGGGCGTGCGCTCTCGCTCTCGGGCGCGCGCTTCTCGCTCTCTCTCTCTCTCGGGCGCCGCTCTCTCTCTCTCTGTCTTCTTGGGTGTGCTCTCGCTCTCTCTCTCGGGCGCGCGCTCTTGCTCTCTCTCTCGGGCGCGCGCTCTCGCTCTCGCTCTCTCTCTCGGGCGCGCGCTCTCGCTCTCTCTCTCTCTCTCGGGCGCGCACTCTCGCTCTCTCTCTCGGGCGCGCTCTCTCGTTCTCTCTCTCTCTCGGGCGCGCGCTCTCGCTCTCTCTCGGGCGCGCGCTCTCGCTCTCTCTCGGGCGCGCGCTCTCGCTCTCTCTCGGGCGCGCGCTCTCGCTCTCTCTCGGGCGCGCGCTCTCGCTCTCTCTCGGGCGCGCGCTCTCGCTCTCTCTCGGGCGCGCGCTCTCGCTCCCTCTCGGGCGCGCTCTTGCTCTCTCTCTCGGGCGCGCTCTTGCTCTCTCTCTCGGGCGCTCTCTCTCTCTCTCTCTCGGGCGCGCTCTCGCTCTCTCTCTCTCTCGGGCGCGCGCTCTCGCTCTCTCTCGGGTGCGCTCTCGCTCTCTCTCTCGGGTGCGCTCTCGCTCTCTCTCTCGGGTGCGCTCTCGCTCTCTCTCTTGGGCGCGCGCTCTCGCTCTCTCTCTCTCGGGTGCGCGCTCTCGCTCTCTCTCTCGGGCACGTGCTCTCGCTCTCTCTCGGGCACGCTCTCTCGTTCTCTCTCTCTCTCGGGCGCGCGCTCTCGCTCTCTCTCATTACGTCATCTGTCTCTTCATCTAAGTCATTCATATTGATTGTAAATGGCTGATGCCTCAGCATTGACCCTTGTGGCACTCCCCTAGGTTTGCTAGACTAATACTTATACCAGGAATGGGCAGCTTGTCTTATGAGGGAAGGTTGGACAGGTTAGGCTCGTATCCGCTGGAGTTTAGAAGAGTGAGAGGCGACTTGATTGAAACCTTTAACGTCCTGAGGGGTCTTGGACAGGGTGGATGTGGAGAGGATGTTTCCTCTTGTGGGAGAATCTAGAACGAGGTGGAGGTCACTGTTTAAAAATAAGGGGTGGCCCATTTAGGACAGAGATGAGGGGAAATTTTCTCTCTCAGTGGGTAGTGAGCCGTTGGAACTCTCATGCTTGACAAATCTACCGGAATTTTTCGAGGATGTAACTAGTAGAGTTGGTTTGGGGGAACCAGTGGATGTGGTTTATTTGAACCTTCAGAAGGCTTTCGACAAAGTCCCACATAAGAGATTGGCGTGTAAAATTAAAGCGCATGGGATTGGGGGTAGTGTATTGAGATGGATAGAAAACTGGTTGGCAGACAGGAAACAAAGAGTAGGAATAAACGGGTCTTTTTCCGAATGGCAGGCAGTGACTAGTGGGGTACCGCAGGGATCGGTGCTGGGACCCCAGCTATTCACAATATATATTAATGATTTAGATGAGGGAACTAAATGTAATATTTCCAAATTTGCAGATGACACAAAGCTGGGTGAGAGAGTGAGCTGTGAGGAGGATGCAGAGATGCTTCAGTGTGATTTGGACAAGCTGAGTGAGTGGGCAAATGCATGGCAGATGCAGTATAATGTGGATAAATGTGAGGTTATCCATTTTGGTAGCAAAAACAGGAAGGCAGATTATTATGTGAATGGCTATAAATTGAGAGAGGGGAATGTGCAATGAGACCTGGGTGTCCTCGTACACCAGTCGCTGAAGGTAAGCATGCAGATGCAGCAGGCGGTAAAGAAGGCCAATGGTATGTTGGCCTTCATAGCGAGAGGATACGAGTACAGGAGCAGGGATGTCTTGCTGCAATTGTACAGGGCCTTAGGGAGACCACACCTGGAATATTGTGTGTGCAGTTTTGGTCTCCTTATCTGAGGAAGGATGTACTTGCTATAGAGGGAGTGCAGCGAAGGTTTACCAGACTGATTCCTGGGATGGCGGGACTGACACACGAGGAGCGACTGAGTCGGTTAGGATTATATTCGCTGGAGTTCAGAAGAATGAGGGGGGGGATCTCATAGAAACCTATAAAATTCTAACAGGACTAGACAGGGTAGATGCAGGAAGGATGTTCCCGATGGTGGGGGAGTCCAGAACCAGGGGTCACAGTCTGAGGATACGGGGTAGACCATTGAGGACTGAGATGAGGAGAAATTTCTTCACCCAGAAAGTGGTGAGCCTGTGGAATTCACTACCACAGAAAGTAGTTGAGGCCAAAGCATTGTATGTTTTGAAGAAGGAGTTAGATAGAGCTCTTGGGGCGAAAGGGGTCAAAGGGTATGGGGAGAAAGCGGGAGCAGGATATTGAGTTGGATGATCAGCCATGATCATAATGAATGGGGGAGCAGGCTCGAGGGGCCAAATGGCCTCCTCCTGCTCCTAGTTTCTATGTTTCTTCCTCAACAGGCGGTGGAAGCAGAGTCTTTGAATATTTTTAAGGCAGAGGTGGATAGATTCTTGATAAGCAAGGGGGTGAAAGGTTGTCGGGTGGTCGGGGGGGAAGGTGGGAAGGTGGGGTTGAGGTGACTATCAGATGATCTTATTGAACGGCGGAGCAGGGCTCGAGGGGCCGAGTGGCCTACCCCTGCCCCTTGTTCGTGCGTCACAGCCTGCCAACGTGAAAAAGTGCCATTGGTGTCCACTCTCCGCTTCCTGTCTGCTCTCCAGGCCAGTGTGTTATTCCCAAACCCCGGAAGCCCTGAATCTGTGACGACCATGGGTGCCAGACCTTACTGAATTCATGCGGGAAATCTAAGTATAGCACATCTACTGGTTCCCCTTTATCTACCCTGCTGTTCCCCCCACAAAACAAACGCTGGGCAACTTGTGAAAGAGTATTTTCTTCCCGTAACCCCCTGTTGAGGCTGCCTGATCGGATTGTGGTTCTATTTTGGCTGCTTCACGTGCAGAGTGACCGCGTCCCCTAAATTCGAGCCACTTCCCTGGCGCCTGACGTTAGGTGAGCTGACGTGTCAGTCCCTCCTTCCTTAAACGTTAGGGTTACGTTTCCTATCTTCCAATCCACTGGACTGTTCTGCAGTCGAGTGAAAGATGATAACAGGACATCCAAAATCGCTGCAGCTCTTTTGGCCGTACCTGACCCAAACCCTCATCCCCAACCCGCCGCCCCGCCCCTATCTCTGTAACCTCCTCCAGCCCCTACAATTCTCATCCTCCTGTTCAAATCCCTCCCTCACCCCCTCCCCATCTCTGTAACCTCCTCCAGCCCCTACAATTCTCAACCTCCTGTTCAAATCCCTCCCTCACCCCCTCCCTCCCTATCTCTGTAACCTCCTCCAGCCCCTACAATTCTCATCCTCCTGTTCAAATCCCTCCCTCACCCCCTCCCTCCCTATCTCTGTAACCTCCTCCTCCAGCCCCGACAATTCTCATCCTCCTGTTCAAATCCCTCCCTCACCCCCTCCCTCCCTATCTCTGTAACCTCCTCCAGCCCCTACAATTCTCATCCTCCTGTTCAAATCCCTCCCTCACCCCCTCCCTCCCTATCTCTGTAACCTCCTCCAGCCCCTACAATTCTCATCCTCCTGTTCAATTCCCTCCCTCATCCCCTCCCTCCCTATCTCTGTAACCTCTCTCTCTCTGGGTTTCTCTCTCTCCCTCTCTTGGTCAGTGTCTCCCTCTCTCTCGTTCTCCCCGCCTCTCTCTCTCTTGCCCACCGTGTCTCTCTCTCTCTCTCTCTCGTTCTCCCCGTCTCTCTCTCTCTCTCGTTCTCCACGTGTCTCTCTCTCTCCCTCTCGCCCTCCCCGTCTCTCTTGTTCTCCCCGTCTCTCTCTCTCCCTCTCTCTCTCTCGTTCTCCACGTGTCTCTCTCTCTCTCGCCCTCCCTGTCTCTCTGTCGGGTCTCCTGCCCCTAACATCTCCTCAGGTGGCTCAGGGTCAGATCGTGTTGGGTAATCGTTTCTGTCTGGGGCCTCGGGGGTGTTTGACTGCGTTCCAGGAGCGATAGAAACACGAGGGGGCTCCCCTGCTCGATACCGGCTTGTCGGACCTGTCCCACCTTCCCCCCCCACCACCTCACGCCCTGCGCTGAGCCGACTTCAGTTGCAGCCGGGGACCCGAGCGATTCCTCCCTTCTCTGCTGCTCACTCTCTCTCTCCCGTCTCCCCCCACCCCCCATCCCGAACTGCAGAACGCGACAAGGAGAACCGTCACAAGAAGAAAAGCCGCAGCCGCTCCCGCAGCCGGGATCGCAAGAGGCGGAGTCGAAGCAGGGAACGGGTGAACCGGGAACGCCGGAGCGTTTCCAGGGAACGTCGGCGTCGCAGGTAAACCCCCCCCCCGGCTTTACCGCGGTCGGGAGAGGCAGCGAGACTGGGAGAGCCTGCGGCGTGAGGGAGCTGGATTAACATCAGTAGAGATACAGTCAGTAACACAGGGCGCTGGGGGGAGAGGGGTTACTGAGTGACAGTGTGAGGGAGCTGGGTTAACATCAGTAAAGGTACAGTCAGTAACACAGGGCGCTGGGGGGAGAGGGGTTACTGAGTGACAGTGTGAGGGAACTGGATTAACATCAGTAGAGATACAGTCAGTAACACAGGGCGCTGGGGGGGAGAGGGGTTACTGAGTGACAGTGTGAGGGAGCTGGATTAACATCAGTAGAGATACAGTCAGTAACACAGGGCGCTGGGGGGGAGAGGGGTTACTGAGTGACAGTGTGAGGGAGCTGGATTAACATCAGTAGAGATACAGTCAGTAACACAGGGCGCTGGGGGGGAGAGGGGTTACTGAGTGACAGTGTGAGGGAGCTGGATTAACATCAGTAGAGATACAGTCAGTAACACAGGGCGCTGGGGGAGAGGGGTTACTGAGTGACAGTGTGAGGGAGCTGGATTAACATCAGTAGAGATACAGTCAGTAACACAGGGCGCTGGGGGGAGAGGGGTTACTGAGTGACAGTGTGAGGGAGCTGGATTAACATCAGTAGAGATACAGTCAGTAACACAGGGCGCTGGGGGGGAGAGGGGTTACTGAGTGACAGTGTGAGGGAGCTGGATTAACACCGGTAGAACTGCCTTCTGCCTCTCACCCTCTCTCTCTCTTCTTTCCTGTCCAGCCGCTCTCCCAGACGGATTCAGAAGAAAAAGCCGTACAAATACTGGGATGTACCACCTCCAGGGTTCGAGCACATCACCCCCATGCAGTACAAAGCGATGCAAGGTGAGATGCATCGAGCCCCTCGCTTGGCAACCAGCCCCGAACCCTCACGTCCTTCCATTCGCCAGCCTGCTGGCCTCTCAGTCGCTCCCCACAGACCCCCCTGAGCCCTTAACACAGGAACAGGAGGAGGCCCGTTCAGGCCCTTCTCGAGCCTCTTACACAGGAACAGGAGGAGGCCCGTTCAGCCCCTTCTCGAGCCTGTTACACAGGAACAGGAGGCCCATTCAGCCCCTGCTCGAGCCTCTTACACAGGAACAGGAGGAGGCCCATTCAGCCCCTTCTCGAGCCTGTTACACAGGAACAGGAGGAGGCCCATTCAGCCCCTTCTCGAGCCTGTTACACAGGAACAGGAGGAGGCCCATTCAACCCCTTCTCGACCCTGTTACACAGGAACAGGAGGAGGCCCATTCAGCCCCTCTCGAGCCTGTTACACAGGAACAGGAGGAGGCCCCATTCAGCCCCCTTGAGCCTGTTACACAGGAACAGGAGGAGGCCCATTCAGCCCCTTCTCGACCCTGTTAGGCGGTTGAGATTCTTTTCCACGTGTCTAATCTTTTTTTATTTGTTTCTCCTTCTCTTGTCTCCTTCGGTTTTCCTTTTTCTAAAGCGGCAGGTCAAATTCCAGCCACTGCACTACTGCCCACAGTGACCCCTGATGGCCTGGCAGTCACCCCAACACAGGTCCCAGTGGTTGGTAGTCAGATGACCAGACAAGCAAGAAGACTGTACGTCGGAAACATTCCCTTCGGTGTGACTGAGGTAATGGCTGTAAAATAGAACACTGTCCCCATCAAACACTCCCAGGACAGGTACAGCACGGGGTTAGATACAGAGTAAAGCTCCCTTTACACTGTCCCCATCAAACACTCCCAGGACAGGTACAGCACGGGGTTAGATACAGAGTAAAGCTCCCTCTACACTGTTCCCATCAAACACTCCCAGGGCAGGTACAGCACGGGGTTAGATACAGAGTAAAGTTCCCTCTACACTGTCCCCATCAAACACTTCCAGGACAGGTACAGCACGGGGTTAGATACAGAGTAAAGCTCCCTCTACACTGTCCCCATCAAACACTCCCAGGACAGGTACAGCACGGGGTTAGATACAGAGTAAAGCTCCCTCTACACTGTCCCCATCAAACACTCCCAGGACAGGTACAGCACGGGGTTAGATACAGAGTAAAGCTCTCTCTACAGCGTCCCCATCAAACACTCCCAGGACAGGTACAGCACGGGGTTAGATACAGAGTAAAACTCCCTCTACACTGTCCCCATCAAACACTCCCAGGACAGGTACAGCACGGGGTTAGATACAGAGTAAAGCTCCCTCTACACTGTCCCCATCAAACACTCCCAGGGCAGGTACAGCACGGGGTTAGATACAGAGTAAAGCTCCCTCTACACTGTCCCCATCAAACACTCCCAGGGCAGGTACAGCACGGGGTTAGATACAGAGTAAAGTTCCCTCTACACTGTCCCCATCAAACACTCCCAGGGCAGGTACAGCACGGGGTTAGATACAGAGTAAAGTTCCCTCTACACTGTCCCCATCAAACACTTCCAGGACAGGTACAGCACGGGGTTAGATACAGAGTAAAGCTCCCTCTACACCGTCCCCATCAAACACTCCCAGGGCAGGTACAGCACGGGGTTAGATACAGAGTAAAGCTCCCTCTACACTGTCCCCATCAAACACTCCCAGGACAGGTACAGCACGGGGTTAGATACAGAGTAAAGCTCTCTCTACAGCGTCCCCATCAAACACTCCCAGGACAGGTACAGCACGGGGTTAGATACAGAGTAAAACTCCCTCTACACTGTCCCCATCAAACACTCCCAGGACAGGTACAGCACGGGGTTAGATACAGAGTAAAGCTCCCTCTACACTGTCCCCATCAAACACTCCCAGGGCAGGTACAGCACGGGGTTAGATACAGAGTAAAGCTCCCTCTACACTGTCCCCATCAAACACTCCCAGGACAGGTACAGCACGGGGTTAGATACAGAGTAAAGCTTCCTCTACACTGTCCCCATCAAACACTCCCAGGACAGGTACAGCACGGGGTTAGATACAGAGTAAAGCTCACTCTACACTGTTTCCAACAGTCCTGTCAGATTGAGTGGAACAGGTCAATATTCTCTGGATAAAAACAAAAAGCTACTGCGGATGCTGGAAATCCAAAACAAAAACAGAATTACCTGGAAAAACTCAGCAGGTCTGGCAGCATCGGCGGAGAAGAAATCAGTTAACGTTTCGAGCCTTCATGGCCCTTTGGCAGAACTGAGTATAGTTAGGAGAAAGGAGAAATATAAACTGGTTTAAGGTGGCGGGGTGGTGTGGGGTGCGGGGGGGGGGAAGAGAGAAGTTGAGGGTGTGGTGATTGTGGAGATAAGCAGTGATAGGAGCAGATAATCAAAAGATGTCACAGACAAAAGGATCAAAGAGGTGTTGAAGGTGGTGATATTTGTCTAAGGAAAGTGCTAATTAAGAATGGAAGACAGGATACTCAAGGTACAGCTCTAGTGGGGGTGGGGTGGAAAGATTAACAAGGTTTTAGTTTTAGATTTAAAAATAATGGAAATAGGTGGGGAAAGAAGAATCTATATAAATTATTGAAAAAAAAGGCGGGGGGGGCGGGAAAGAAACGGGGTGGGGATGGGGGGAGGGGGAGTTTAAGATCTAAAGTTGTTGAATTCAATATTCAGCCCAGAAGGCTGTAAAGTGCCTAGTAGGAAGATGAGGTGCTGTTCCTCCAGTTTGCGTTGGGCTTCACTGGAACAATGCAGCAAGCCAAGGACAGACATGTGGGCAAGAGAACAGGGTGGAGTGTTAAAATGGCAAGCGACAAGGAGGTTTGGGTCTTTCTTGCGGACAGACCGCAGGTGTTCCGCAAAACGGTCGCCCAGTTTGCGTTTGGTCTCTCCAATGTAGAGGAGACCGCATTGGGAGCAACGAATGCAGTAGACTAAGTTAGGGGAAATGCAAGTGAAATGCTGCTTCACTTGAAAGGAGGGTTTGGGCCCTTGGACGGTGAGGAGAGAGGAAGTGAAGGGGCAGGTGTTGCATCTTCTGCGTGGGCATGGGGAGGTGCCATAAGTGGGGGTTGAGGAGTAGGGGGTGATGGAGGAGTGGACCAGGGTGTCCCGGAGGGAACGATCCCTACGGAATGCCGTCGGGGGGGTGAAGGGAAGATGTGTTTGGTGGTGGCATCATGCTGGAGTTGGCGGAAATGGCGGAGGATGATCCTTTGAATGCGGAGGCTGGTGGGGTGATAAGTGAGGACAAGGGGGACCCTATCATGTTTCTGGGAAGGAGGAGAAGACTCCTGTAAAGACTCCATCCCATTCTCTCAGTTCCTTCGCCTCCGTCGCATCTGTTCTGATGATGCTACCTTCAAAAACAGCTCCTCTGACATGTCCTCCTTCTTCCTTAACCGAGGTTTTCCATCCACGATCGTTGGCAGGGCCCTCAACCCTGTCCGGCCCAAATCCCGCGCATCCTCCCTCACGCCTTCTCCTCCTTCCCAGAAACATGATAGGGTACCCCTTGTCCTCACTTATCACCCCACCAGCCTCCGCATTCAAAGGATCATCCTCCGCCATTTCCGCCAACTCCAGCATGATGCCACCACCAAACACATCTTCCCTTCACCCCCCCTGACGGCATTCCGTAGGGATCGTTCCCTCCGGGACACCCTGGTCCACTCCTCCATCACCCCCTACTCTTCAACCCCCACTTATGGCACCTCCCCACGCCCACGCAGAAGATGCAACACCTGCCCCTTCACTTCCTCTCTCCTCACCGTCCAAGGGCCCAAACACTCCTTTCAAGTGAAGCAGCATTTCACTTGCATTTCCCCTAACTTAGTCTACTGCATTCGTTGCTCCCAATGCGGTCTCCTCTACATTGGAGAGACCAAACGCAAACTGGGCGACAGCTTTACAGAACACCTGCGGTCTGTCCGCAAGAAAGACCCAAACCTCCCTGTCGCTTGCCATTTTAACACACCACCCTGTTCTCTTGCCCACATGTCTGTCCTTGGCTTGCTGCAATGTTCCAGTGAAGCCCAACGCAAACTGGAGGAACAGCACCTCATCTTCCGACTCGGCACTTTACAGCCTTCCGGACTGAATATTGAATTCAACAACTTTAGATCTTAAACTCCCCCTCCCCCCATCCCCACCCCGTTTCTCCCCCCTCCCTTTTTTTTCAATAATTTATATAGATTCTTCTTTCCCCACCTATTTCCATTATTTTTAAATCTACAACTAATACCATGTTAGTCTGTCCACCCCACCCCCACTAGAGCTGTACCTTGAGTGTCCTGCCATCCATTCTTAATTAGCACTTTTCTTAGACAAATATCACCACCTTCAACACCTCTTTGACCCTTTTGTCTGTGACATCTTTTGATTATCTGCTCCTATCACTGCTTATCTCCACAATCACCACACCTTCAACTTCTCTCTTCCCCCCCCCACCACCTTAAACCAGTTTATATTTCTCCTTTCTCCTAACTATGCTTCAGTTCTGCCGAAGGGCCATGAAGGCTCGAAACGTTAACTGATTTCTTCTCCGCCGATGCTGCCAGACCTGCTGAGTTTTTCCAGGTAATTCTGTTTTTGTTTTCAATATTCTCTGGAGTTAGCCTGTAACTAGGGGGTAGGGAATGATGGGTGGTCAGAGTCTCGGGGATAAGTGGTCGGCCATTTTGGACCGAGACGAGGAGAGAGACGAGGAGGTGGGGGGTCAATCTCTGGGAATCTCCACCCCAGAGACCCATGGACCCTCGGCCGGAGAGTCCGCTGGAGACGGAGCGAGGGGAGAGGCTCGGGTGCTGAGGGAGTCGAGGGGAACCGGGTTGGAAGATCAGAGGCGATGGCGTTGCGCGGGGTGGGGGGGTGAGCGGGAGCAGCCTCGAGAGGGGCTGAATGGCCTCCTCCTCTTGATGGTGCCCTGAGGGATGACCCTGATTGTTGCGTGTTTTGTGCTCGGACCTGTTGACCCAGTAAAGCCTCACACCCACTCCCCCCTGTCTGTGTGTCTGTCTCCCCACCAGGAAGCCATGGCGGATTTCTTCAATGCCCAGATGCGATTGGCGGCGCTGTCCCAGGCGGCAGGGAACCCTGTGCTGGCCGTGCAGATCAACCAGGATAAAAACTTCGCTTTCCTCGAGGTAACTCAGCTGTGGGAGAAATCTGCAGACCCGCAAGGGGCAGCCTCTCCTCCTCCCTGTCTCCCTCTCCTCCTCCCCGTCTCCCTCTCCTCCTCCCGTCTCCCTCTCCCCCTCCCCGTCTCCCTCTCCCCCTTCCCGTCTCCCTCTCCCCCTCCCCGTCTCCCTCTCCCCCTCCCCGTCTCCCTCTCCCCCTCCCCGTCTCCCTCTCCCCTCCCCGTCTCCCTCTCCCCCTCTCCCCGTCTCCCCCTCCCCGTCTCCCTCTCCCTCTCCCCCTCTCCCTTTCCCCCTCTCCCTCTCCCCGTCTCCCTCTCCCCGTCTCCCTCTCCCCGTCTCCCTCTCCCCGTCTCCCTCTCCCCCTCCCGTCTCCCTCTCCCCCTCCCGTCTCCCTCTCCCCCTCCCCCTCTCCCTCTCCCCCTCTCCTTCTCCCCCTCTCCCTCTCCCTCTCCCCCTCTCCCTCTCCCCCTCCCTGTCTCCCTCTCCCCCTCCCTGTCTCCCTCTCCCCCTCCCCGTCTCCCTCTCCCCCTCCCACTCTCCTCTCCTCCCCTCCCCGCTCCCTGCTCCCTCTCCCCCTCCCACTCTCCTCCCCTCCCCCCCTCTCCTCCCCTCCCCGCTCCCTGCTCCCTCTCTCTCTCTCTCTCTCTCTCTCTCCCCCCCTCCCCCGCGGCACCCTGCTCCCTCCGTCTGCCTCATGCTTTCTCTCTCTCCCCCTCTCAGTTCCGCTCAGTTGACGAGACGACACAGGCCATGGCTTTCGACGGCATCATCTTCCAGGGCCAGTCGCTGAAGATCCGGCGTCCACACGACTACCAGCCTCTGCCCGGCATGTCCGAGAACCCCTCTGTATACGTCCCAGGTACATGACAACTGCAGCTGCTCAAGGGCAGGAGGCCAGAGGTGGAGGAGGGCAGAGACTTCGCGGAGATCTCACAGCTTACAGAGATAGAGGGAGGGAGGTATTGGAACAGGAGGATGAGAATTGTAGAGGCTGGAGGAGGTTACAGAGATAGGGAGGGAGGGGGTGAGGGAGGGATTTGAACAGGAGGATGAGAATTGTAGAGGCTGGAGGAGGTTACAGAGATAGGGAGGGAGGGGGTGAGGGAGGGATTTGAACAGGAGGATGAGAATTGTAGGCGCTGGAGGAGGTTACAGAGATAGGGAGGGAGAGGGCGAGGGAGGGATTTGAACAGGAGGATGGGAATTGTAGGCGCTGGAGGAGGTTACAGAGATAGGGAGGGAGGGGGCGAGGGAGGGATTTGAACAGGAGGATGAGAATTGTAGGGGCTGGAGGAGGTTACAGAGATAGGGAGGGAGGGGGCGAGGGAGGGATTTGAACAGGAGGATGAGAATTGTAGGGGCTGGAGGAGGTTACAGAGATAGGGAGGGAGGGGGCGAGGGAGGGATTTGAACAGGAGGATGAGAATTGCAGGGGCTGGAGGAGGTTACAGAGATAGAGGGAGGGAGGGGGGCGAGGGAGAGATTTGAACAGGAGGATGAGAATTGTTAATTCTTTCAATGGATGTGGGCGCCGTTGGTGAGACCAGCATTTGTTGCCCATCCCTAATTGCCCCTCGAACCGTGTGTGTCGCTCGGCCATTTCAGAGTCAACCCCATGGCTGGGGGTCGGGAGTCCCGTGTAGGCCAGACCAGGTAAGGACGGCAGATTTCCTTCCCTCAAGGGACATCCGTGAACCAGCTGTGTTTTTACAACGATGGGCGATAGATTCATGGTCGTCATTATCGAGACTCGCTTACAATTCCAGATTGTATCGATTGAATTAAAATCCCACCGGCTGCCCTGGGAGGATTCGAACCCCTGTCCCCAGAGCATTAGCCTGGGCCTCTGGATGACTCGTCCGGCCTCAACACTGTCTCCCCGCAGCGGCAGGATTACGGAGAGGAGGGACACGGAGGGGTTCGAACAGGAGGATTTGAGAATTTGAAAATCGAGGTCTCGCTGGACGGGGGGGGGTGGTGGGGGTCGCTACACGATTGCGTATGTGTCGATCTCCTCTCGAGACTGAATTCAGCTACTCCGGGAGAGCTGGTGAAGGCTCCTCGGCGCTAAACCAGTAACGTGGAATCGTTCTCCTCCTCTTCCTCCTCCTCCTCGCAGCCTCTGGTCCCTCCCTCTGCTGCTTCCCATCCCCCGGGCGGGGGGGTGGTGGTCAGCTCAGTGTGTTCGCTTCCCCCGTGTCTGGTGGGCGCAGCGTGGTTCCCCTTTCTCTGACCTGATCCTTTTCTCTGTTTCTCGCTGTCTGTCTGTCTGTCTGCGCAGGTGTCGTCTCCACCGTTGTCCCAGATTCCCCCCACAAGCTGTTCATTGGTGGACTGCCGAACTACCTTAACGATGATCAGGTAACCATGGAAATGACCGTCGGGGTTGGGGAGGGGGGTTGGGTGGTACTGCACTGTCGGAGGGAGATGTATAAACTGTAGGATTTGAGCTCCATAATCCAGGCCGACACTCCCCCCGGTGCCAGTACTGAGGGAGTGCTGCACTGTCGGAGGGAGATGTATATACTCTAGGATTTGAGCTCCATAAGCCAGGCCGACACTCCCCCCGGTGCCAGTACTGAGGGAGTGCTGCACTGTCGGAGGGAGATGTATATACTCTAGGATTTGAGCTCCATAATCCAGGCCTACACGCCCCCCTGGTGCCAGTACTGAGGGAGTGCTGCACTGTCGGAGGGAGATGTATATACTCTAGGACTTCAGCTCCATAATTCAGGCCGACACTCCCCCCAGTGCCAGTAGAACCATAGAAAAGTTACAGCACAGAAGGAGGCCATTCGGCCCATCTTGTCCATGCCAGCCCGAGGACACCCAGGTGCCCCTTTCTAATCACACCTTCCTGCACCCGGCCCATAGCCCTGCAGCTTACAGCACTTAAGGTGCAGATCCAGGTACTTTTTAAAAGAGTTTAAAGTTTCTGCCTCTACCACCAACTTGGGCAGCGAATTCCAGACACCCACCACCCTCTGCGTAAAAAAAAGTTCTTCCTCATGTCCCCCCCCTACTCCTTCTGCCACTTATCTTGAATCTATGTCCCCTGGTTCTAGAATTCTCCATCAAGGGAAACAATTTTATCCTGTCCACTCTATCTATTCCCCTCATCATTTTGTACACCTCAATCAAGTCACCTCTCAGCCTTCTTTGTTCTAAGGAAAATAACCCCAACCCATCCAATCTCTCCTCGTAGCTACACTTTTCTAACCCTGGCCACATTCTTGTAAACCTCCTCTGCACTCTCTCCAGAGCTATTACGTCCTTCCTGTAATGTGGTGACCAGAACTGCACACCATACTCCAGTTGTGGCCTCACCAGCGTTTTATACTGTTCCAACATTATACCCTTACTTTTATATTCTATACCTCTGCCAATGAAGGAGAGCATTCCATATGCCTTCTTTACAACCTTGTCTACTTGAACTGCTGCCTTCAGGGACCTGTGTACTTGTACGCCAAGATCTCTCACTTCATCTACCCCTCTTAGTATATTCCCATTTATTTTGTAATCCCTGTAACTGTTTGTCCTCCCTAAATGTATGACCTCACACTTCTCTATGTTAAAATCCATCTGCCACTTTACCGCCCACTCCACCAACCCATCTATATCGTTTTGGAGATTATGGCTATCCTCTACACTATCCACTACTCAGCCAATCTTTATGCCATCTGCAAATTTCCCAATCGTGCCCCCCCACGTTCACGTCCAAATCGTTAATATATAACACAAACAGCAAGGGTCCCAACACCGAGCCCTGTGGAACACCACTGGAGACAACTTTCCCTTCGCAAGGGCATCCATCGACCATCACCCTTTGTTTCCTGTTACAAAGCTAACCTTCTATCCAGTTTGCCACCTTACCCTGAATCCCATGGGCTTTTACTTTCCTGACCAATCTGCCATGTGGGACCTTGTCAGATGCCTTACTAAAATCCATGTACACAACATTCACTGCACTACCTTCATCAACGCTTCTTGTCACTTCCTCAAAGAATTCAATCAAATTTGTGAGGCAAGACCTTCCTTTAACAAATCCATGCTGACCATCCCTGACTAGTCCATGCCTTTCCACCTGACAGTTAATCCTCTCTCTCAGATTGATTCTACTAATTTGTTCACCACCGATGTAAGACTAACTGGCCTATAATTGTTTGGCGTTTCCTTTGATCCCTTTTTAAACAATGGAACTACGTTTGCATTTTTCTAGTCCTCCGGTACCTCCCCTGTATCTAGTGAAGATTGGAAAATCACCCTCAGAGCATCTGCTATCTCCTCCCTGACTTCCTTCAGCAGCCTCAGAAACAATCCATCTGGCCCTGGTGACTTATCCACTTTCAAGGATTTCAGCCCTTCGAGTACTTCCTCTCGCTTTTCTGACTATCCCGTCCAATATCTCGCAATGTTCCTCCTGGACTATTATATCTACATCCTCCCTTTCCTTTGTACACACGGAGACAAAATATTCATTTGAAACCCTTCCCACAACCTCTGCATCTAACCACGAGTTTCCATTTTCATCTCTGATAGGTCCCACTTTTTCTTTAACTGACCTTTTACCATTAATGTATTGGTAAAACTGAGGGCGTGCTGCACTGTCGGAGGGTCAGTACTGAGGGAGTGCTGCACTGTCGGAGGGTCAGTACTGAGGGAGTGCTGCACTGTCGGAGGGTCAGTACTGAGGGAGTGCCGCAATGTCGGAGGTAGATGTATATACTCTAGGATTTAAACTCCATAATCCAGGCCGACACTCCCCCCTGGTGCCAGTACTGACGGAGTGCTGCACTGTCAGAGGTAGATGTATATATTCTAGGATTTAAACTCCATAATCCAGGCCAAAAATCCCCCCCGGTGCCAGTACTGAGGAAGTGCTGCACTGTCGGAGGTAGATATATATATATACTCTATGATTTGAGCTCCATAATCCAGGCCGACACTCCCCCCCCCCGGTGCCAGTACTGAGGGAGTGCTGCACTGTCGGAGGGAGATGCATATACTCTAGGATTTGAGCTCCATAATCCAGGCTGATACTCCCCCCGGTGCCAGTACTGAGGGAGTGCTGCACTGCCGGAGGGAGATGTATATATTCTAGGGTTTGAGCTCCATAATCCAGGCCCACACTCCCCCCCGGTGCCAGTACTGAGGGAGTGCTGCACTGTCGGAGGGTCAGTACTGAGGGAGTGCTGCACTGTCGGAGGGAGATGTATATACTCTAGGATTTGAGCTCCATAATCCAGGCTGACAGTCACTGAGGGAGCAGTGGGAATTCACTCCTGGCACCACGGCTTCCAAATCTCATGCTCCGCTATGCCCTTCAGAGGACCCTTCACCTGACTCTCTCTATCACTCACCTGCTCTGCTTCACAGGTTAAGGAGCTCCTGACATCTTTCGGGCCCCTGAAAGCCTTCAACCTTGTGAAAGACAGCGCTACCGGGCTCTCCAAGGGTTACGCGTTCTGTGAATATGTTGACATCAACGTCACCGATCAGGTAAGTGAGTGTGGTGCAGGGTGCTAACCGAGACCCCCGGGGTGAAGCAGTCACTTGGGGAAACCTCGCTCTCTGGGAATTATCGTGCCCTGGTCTCTCTTTACCTTGGGTTCAGTGGCTCGCAGATCCAGGCCGACACTCCCCCCCGGTGCCAGTACTGAGGGAGTGCTGCACTGTCGGAGGGAGATGTATATACTCTAGGATTCGAGCTCCATAATCCAGGCCGACACTCCCCCCGGTGCCAGTACTGAGGGAGTGCTGCACTGTCAGAGGGAGATGTATATACTCTAGGATTTGAGCTCTGTAATCCAGGCCGACACTCCCCCCCCGGTGCCAGTACTGAGGGAGTGCTGCACTGTCGGAGGGAGATGTATATACTCTAGGATTTGAGCTCCATAATCCAGGCTGACACTCCCCCCCCGGTGCCAGTACTGAGGGAGTGCTGCACTGTCGGAGGGAGATGTATATACTCTAGAATTTGAGCTCCATAATCCAGGCCCACACTTCCCCCACCTTGGTGCCAGTACTGAGGGAGTGCTGCACTGTCGGAGGTGCCGTCTTTCGGGATGGAGACGCTAAACCCAGAGCCCTGCCTGCCCCCTCCTCAGGCGGACGTAGACGATACCATGGCGGCTGTCGGTGGGTTCGGGGTAGGGATGAGGGTCCCCCCTCTAGTGTCCCACATTGGATCCCTCAACCGGACGTCGCTTTGAAGATTAAATCTCACTCTCTCTCTCTTCACGGGATCTCGCCCTGCGCATTAACTGCCGATCGTTGAGCGCTGGTGGGGCAGGTCCCACCCCAACGCTGCACCCTCTCGCTGGCCACCCATGAAAAACCCCTCCCACCCCACACACCCCACCCCCACTCAGTGAATATTCTGGTGTCGTTGCATCGATCCTACGATGAATTTTTCTTCTGTTCTTCTCCCCCCATTGGTTTCAGAGACCATCGAACAAGGGCAGCCGCTAAGAAGCCCGGCCACCCGTACACCTCCTCCTCCCTAGCTAACCGCCGCGCTAGACCGCCTGCGAGAATTAAGTCGTTGTCCTTCTCTGATCACCCAACCCACACCCCCTCCTCCCCTCCTCCTCTTCCCTCCCTCCCTTCCTCTTCCCCCACGTCCCCTTCCCACCCTCTCTTTCTTCCCTGTCTCCACTCCCCCACTCTGCCTCGATCCTCCCTCCCCCCCCCACCTCGCCCCCACTCTTACCCAACCCTACCCCCCCACCCCCAACCCTCTCCCCTCCCCAACCCGACGTTACCCCTCTTTTCTTGCAGGCCATCGCGGGATTGAACGGCATGCAACTGGGAGACAAGAAGCTCATAGTCCAACGGGCCAGCGTGGGGGCTAAGAACGCAACTCCGGTAGGTCGCAGGAACACCGATCGCCCGACAAAGAGTCCGGGGTGGGGTTGGTGTTGGGCAGCCGGGGTTTTATCCGTGTGGTGTGTGTACACCCACGGGGCTGTTAGGGAGTTCCGGGATTTTGTCCGTGTGGTGTAGATACACCCACAGCGCTGTTAGGGAAGGAGTTCCAGGATTTTGTCCGTGTGGTGTAGGTACACCCATGGCGCTGTTAGGGAAGGAGTTCCAGGATTTTGTCCGTGTGGTGTAGGTACACCCACGGTGCTGTTAGGGAGGGAGTTCCAGGATTTTGTCCGTGTGGTGTAGGTACACCCACAGTGCTGTTACGGAAGGAGTTCCAGGATTTTGTCCGTGTGGTGTAGGTACACCCATGGCGCTGTTAGGGAGGGAGTTCCAGGATTTTGTCCCTGTGGTGTAGGTACACCCACGGCGCTGTTAGGGAGTTCTGGGATTTTGTCCGTGTGGTGCAGGTACACCCACAGCGCTGTTAGGGAGGGAGTTCCAGGATTTTGTCCCGTGTGGTGTAGGTACTCCCATGGCGCTGTTAGGGAGGGAGTTCCAGGATTTTGTCCGTGTGGTGTAGGTACTCCCACGGCGCTGTTAGGGAGGGAGTTCCAGGATTTTGTCTGTGTGGTGTAGGTGATTGGAGTTAATAGTGGGAAACGCAGAAATGGCAGAGACGCTTAATCAGTTCTTTGCCTCAGTTTTCACAGTGGAGGACACTAGTACCACCCCAATAGTAACAGATAGTGCAGAGGATACAGAGAAGGAGGAACTTAGAACAATCACCATCACTCTAGAAAAAGTACTGAGCAAACTATTGGGATTAAAGGGTGACAAGTCCCCAGGACCAGATGGCCTACATCCCAGGGTCTTAAAGGAAGTGGCAGCGGAGATAGTGGATGCATTGGCTATAATATTCCAAAATTCCCTGGATTCTGGAAAGGTCCCAGTGGATTGGAAAAATGCTAATATAACGCCCTATTCAAAAAGTGGGGGAGGCAGAAAGTAGGAAACTATAGACCAGTTAGTTTAACGTCTGTCGTTGGGAAATTGTTGGAATCCATTCTTAAGGAAGTAGTAATGGGGCATTTGGAAAGTCAAAATGCAATCCATCAGAGTCAGCATGGTTTTGTGAAGAGTGAATCGTGTTTGGCTAATTTGCTAGAGTTCTTTGAAGATGTGACAAGCAAAGTGGATAAGGGGGATCCTGTAGATGTAGTATATCTGGACTTCCAGAAGGCCTTTGATAAGGCACAGAAGATTAATACACAAGATAAGATCACACGGAGTTAGGGGTAATATATTAGCTTGGATAGAGGATTGGCTAACCAACAGAAAGCAGAGAGTCGGGATAAATGGGTCTTTCTCTGGATGGCAAGCTGTAACTAGTGGGGTGCCACAGGGTTTGGTCCTTAGGCCCCAACTTACTTACAATCTATATTAAGGACTTGGATTCAGGGATAGAAGGTACTATAGATAAATTTGCAGATGACACCAAAATAGGTGGGAAAGTAAGTTGCAATGAAGAAATAAGAAATTTACAAATGGACATGGACAGGTTAGGTGAATGGACCAAAATTTGGCAGATGGAGTTTAACGTGGGTAAGGGTGAGGTTATCCATTTTTGGTCGGAAGAATAAAAAGGCGACTTATTATTTTAAATGGAGAGGAACTTCAGAATTCTTCAGTGCAGAGGGATCTGGGTGTCCTCGTGCATGAATCACTGAAAGCTAGTATGCAGGTACAGCAGGTAATAAGGAAGGCAAGTGGAATTTTGGCATTTATGGCTAAAGGAATAGAGTATAAAAATAGGGAAGTGTTGTTGCAACTGTAGAAGACATTGGTGAGACCGCACCTGGAGTACTGTGCACAGTTTTGGTCCCCTTACTTGAGGAAGGATGTAGTTGCACTGGAGATGGTTCAGAGGAGGTTCACTAGATTGATTCCAGAGATGCGGGGCTTGTCTTATGAGGAGAGATTGAGCAGTTTAGGCCTATACTTGCTAGAGTTTAGAAGGATGAGAGGAGCTCTAATTGAGGTATGTAAGATGCTAAAGGGGGTAGACAAAGTAGACGTGGAGCAGATGTTTCCCCTTGTGGGGCATTCTAGAACGAGGGGCCATGGTTTTAGGCTAAGGGGCGGTAGATTTAAATCAGAGGGGAGGAGGAATTACTTTTCTCAAAGGGCCATGAATCTGTGGAATTCGCTACCTCAGAGTGCAGTGGATGCCGGGACGCTGAATGAATTTGAGGATGAGATGGACGGATTTTTGATTAGTAAAGGGGTTGAAAGGTTATGGGGAGAGGGCGGGAAATTGGAGTTGAGGCCGAAATGAGATCAGCCATGATCGTAATGAATAGTGGGGCAGGTTCGAGGGGCTGAATGGCCTACTCCTGCTCCTAGTTGTTATGTACACCCACAGCGCTGTTAGGGAGGGAGTTCCAGGATTTTGTCCGTGTGGTGTAGGTACACCCACGGCGTTGTTAGGGAGGGAGTTCCAGGATTTTGTCCGTGTGGTGTAGGTACACCCACGGCGCTGTTAGGGAGGGAGTTCCAGGATTTTGTCCCCTGTGTGGTGTAGGTACACCCACAGCGCTGTTAGGGAGGGAGTTCCAGGATTTTGTCCCCTGTGTGGTGTAGGTACACCCACAGTGCTGTTAGGGAGGGAGTTCCAGGATTTTGTCCGTGTGCTGTAGGTACACCCACAGTGCTGTTAGGGAGCGAGTTCCAGGATTTTGTCCGCGTGGTGTAGGAACACCCACGGCGCTGTTAGGGAGGGAGTTCCAGGATTTTGACCCAGTGACAGTGAAGGAACGGCCGATATATTTCCAAGTCAGGATGGTGAGTGGCTTGGAGGGGAACTTCCAGGTGGTGGTGTTCCCATGTGTCTGCTGCCCTCGTCCTTCTAGATGGTAGTGGTCGTGGGTTTGGAAGGTGCTGTTGAAGGAGCCTTGGTGAGTTCCTGCAGTGCATCTTGTAGATGGTACACACGCTGCTGTTACTGTGCGTCGGTGGTGGAGGGAGTGAATGTTTGTGGATGGGGTGCCGATCAAGCGGGGCTGCTTTGTCCTGGACGGTGTCGAGCTTCTTGAGTGTTGTGGGAGCTGCACTCATCCAGGCAAGTGGAGAGTATTCCATCACACTCCTGACTTGTGCCTTGTAGATGGTGGACAGGCTTTGGGGAGTCAGGAGGAGAGTTACTCTCCACAGGATTCCCAACCTCTGACCTGCTCTTGTAGCCACAGTATTTATATGGCTGGTCCAGTTCAGTTTCTGGTCAATGGTAACCCCCAGGATGTTGATAGTGGGGGAATTCAGTGATGGTAATGCCATTGAACGCCAAGGGGCGATGGTTGGATTCTCTTGTTGGTGACGGTCATTGCCTGGCACTTGTGTGGCGCGAATGTTACTCACCATTTGTCAGCCCTGAGCCTGGATATTGTCCAGGTCTTGCTGCATGTGGTTTTACAAGTGTACAGGGCTCTGGGGTGTCCGCACCTGGAGCACTGTGGACAGTTTTGGTCTCTTGACTTAAGGAGGGACAGATTCGCATTGGAGGCTGTTGGGAGAAGGTTCACTGGGCTGATTCCCAGGATGAAGGATGAGGAAAGGTTGAGCAGGTTGGGCCCTGTACCACTTGGAGTTTAGAAGAATGAGAGGTGATCTTATTGAAACATATCAGATCCTGAGGGGGAGAGGGGAGGGTGGAGGCTGAGGGGATGTTTACCCCCCCCCGTGGGGGAATCTAGAACGAGGGGGGGCTGGAGAGACAGTTTCAGAATGAGGGGGTCTCCCGTTGAAGACGGAGACGAGGAGGAATTTCTTCTCTCCGAGGGTGGTCAGTCTGTGGAATTCTCTCCCCCTCCGCCCCCAAAGAGAGCAGTGGGGGCCGGGGAGTTGAATCTATTCGAGGCTGAGTTAGACAGGTTTCTGATCGACAGGGGAGGGGGGGAGACGAGGGTTATGGTGGGGGAGGCGAGGTCAGACAGGAGAGTGGAGCTGAGACCACAATCGGATCGGCCACGATCTTATCGAATGGGGGTGGGGGGAAAGTGCAGGCTCGAGGGGCCGAATGGCCTCACTCCCTCCTGCTCCTGATGATAGGCTGAGGGGGCTGTTTGGAAGAGGCTAACTCCCCACTCTTCCTTTCTTCCTCCTCCCTCCTCATGTGTCCAGAACACGATAAACCAGACTCCCGTGACACTGCAGGTTCCAGGCTTGGTCTCGACGCAAGTGCAGATGGCTGGCATGCCAACTGAGATCCTGTGCCTGATGAACATGATCACCCCGGACGAGCTGGTGGACGACGAGGAGTACGAGGAGATCGTGGAGGACGTGCGCGAGGAGTGCAGCAAGTACGGCATGGTCAAGTCCATTGAGATCCCCCGGCCCATCGACGGTCTGGAGGTGCCCGGCTGTGGCAAGGTACATCCTGCACTCCTACAATCCTGCCCGCGCGCACCTCGCTCCCTCCCTATCTCTGTAACCTCCTCCATACTCATCCTCCTCTTCAAATCCCTCCCTCACCCCGCTCCCCCCCTATCTCTGTAACCTCCGCCATACTCATCCTCCTCTTCACATCCCTCCCTCACCATCTCTGTAACCACCACTAACTCATCCTCCTCTTCACATCCCTCCCTCACCCCGCTCCCTCCCTATCTCCGTAGCCTCCACCATACTCATCCTCCTCTTCACATCCCTCCCTCACCATCTCTGTAACCACCACCATACTCATACTCCTCTTCACATCCCTCCCTCACCCCGCTCCCTCCCTATCTCCGTAGCCTCCACCATACTCATCCTCCTCTTCACATCCCTCCCTCACCATCTCTGTAACCACCACTATACTCATCCTCCTCTTCACATCCCTCCCTCACCCCCGCTTCCCCCTATCTCTGTAACCTCCGCCATACTCATCCTCCTCTTCACATCCCTCCCTCACCATCTCTGTAACCACCACCATACTCATCCTCCTCTTCACATCCTTCCCTCACCCCGCTCCCTCCCTATCTCAGTAACCTCCACCATACTCATCCTCCTCTTCACATCCCTCCCTCACCCCGCTCCCTCCCTATCTCAGTAACCTCCACATACTCATCCTCCTCTTCACATCCCTCCCTCACCCCGCTCCCTCCCTATCTCCGTAACCTCCACCATACTCATCCTCCTCTTCACATCCCTCCCTCACCTCGCTCCCTCCCTATCTCCGTAACCTCCACCATGCTCATCCTCCTGTTCAAATCCATCCCTCATCCCTTCCCTCACCCCCTCCCTATCTCTGTAACCTCCTCCAGCCCCTACAATTCTCATCCTCCTGTTCAAACCCCTCCCTCCCTATCTCTGTAACCACCTCCAGCCCCTACAATTCCCATCCCTCCTGTTCAAATCCCTCCCTCACCCCCTCCCTCCCTCACCCCTCCCTCCCTATCTCTGTAACCTCCTCCAGTCCCTACAATTCTTATCCTCCTCTTCAAATCCCTCCCTCACCCCCTCCCTCCCTATCTCTGTAACCTCCACCATACTCATCCTCCTCTTCAAATCCCTCCGTCACCCCCTCCCTCCCTATCTCTGTAACCTCCACATACTCATCCTCCTGTTCAAATCCCTACCTCATCTTTTCCCTCCCTATCTCTATAACCCACTCCAGCCACTACAATTCTCATCCTCCTGTTCAAATTCCTCCCTCCCACCCTCCCACCCTCCCTCCCTCCCTCCCACCCTCCCTCCCTCCCTCCCTCCCACCCTCCCTCCCTCCCTCCCTCCCTCCCTCCCTCCCTCCCTCCCTCCCTCCCTCCCTCCCTCCCTCCCTCCCTCCCTCCCTCCCTCCCTCCCTCCCATTCTCTGTAACCTCCTCCAGCCCCTACAATTCTCATCCTCCTGTCCAAATCCCTCCCTATCTCTGAAATATCCCATGGACCCTACAATTCTCATTCTCCTGTTCAAATCCTTCCCTCCCTCCCTCCCTCCCACCCACCGTCCCTCCCACCCACCCTCCCATTCTCTGTAACCTCCTCCAGCCCTACAATTCTCATCCTCCTGTTCAAATCCTTCCCTCCCTCCCTCCCTCCCTATCTCCCTATCTCTGTAACCTCCTCCAGCCCCTACAATTCTCATCCTCCTGTTCAAATCCCTCCCTCTCCCCCTCCGTCTCTATCTCCGTAACCTCCTCCAGCCCCTACAATTCTCATCCTCCTTTACAAATCCCTCCCGCCTCCCCTCCCTCCCTCACCCCCTCCCTCCCTCACCCCTCCCTCCCTATCTCTGTAACCTCCACTAGCCCCTACAATTCTCATCCTCCTGTTCAAATCACTCCCTCACCCGCTCCTCCCTCACCCGCTCCTCCCTCCCTATCTCTAACCTCCGCCAGCCCCTACAATTCTCATCCTCCCATTCAAATCTCTCCCTCAGACCCTCCCTCCCTATCTCTGTAAACTCCTCCAGGCCCTACTAATATTATCTTCCTGTTCAAATCCCTCCATCGCCCCCTCAATCCTTATCTCTAACTTCCTCCAGCCCCTACAATTCGCATCCTCCTTTTCAAATCCCTCCCTCCCTCCCTCCCTCCCTCCCTCCCGATCTCTGTAACCTCCTGTAGCCCCTACAATTCTCATCTCCTGTTCAAACCCCTCCGTCCCTATCTCTGCAACCTCCTCCAGCCACTACAATTCACATCCTCCTGTTCAAATCCCTCCCTCACCCCCTCCCTCCCTATCTCTGTAACCTCCTCTAGACCCTACAATTCTCATCCTCCTGTTCAAATCCCTCCCTCACCCCCACCCTCCCTCACCCCCTCCCTCCCTCACCCCCTCCCTCCCTCACCCCCTCCCTCCCTCACCCCCTCCCTCCCTCACCCCCTCCCTCCCTATCTCTGTAACCTCCTCTAGACCCTACAATTCTCATCCTCCTGTTCAAACCCTCCCTCCCTATCTCTGTAACCACCTCCAGCCCTACAATTCTCATCTTCCTGTTCAAATCCGTCCCCCACCCCCTCCCTCCCTCCCTATCTCTGCAACCTCCTCCATCCCCTACAATTCTCATCCTCCTGTTCAAATCCCTCCCTCACCCCCTCCTCGCTATCTCTGTACCCTCCTCCAGCCCCGACATTTCACATCCTCCTGTTCAAATCCCTCCCTCATCCCCTCCCTCCCTCATCCCCTCCCTCCCTATCTCTGTAACCTCCTACAACCCATACAATTCTCATTCTCCTGTTCAAATCCCTCCCTCATCCCCTCCCTCATCCCCTCCCTCCTATCTCTGTATCCTCCTCCAGCCCCTAGAATTCTCATCCTCCTGTTCAAATACTTCCCTCGCCCCCTCCCTAACTCGGTAACCTCCTCCAGCCCCTACAATTCTCATCCTCCTCTTCACATCCCTCCCTCACCATCTCTGTAACCACCACTATACTCATCCTCCTCTTCACATCCCTCCCTCACCCCGCTCCCTCCCTATCTCTGTAACCTCCACCATACTCATCCTCCTCTTCAAATCCCTCTGTCACCCCCTCCCTCCCTATCTCTGTAACCTCCACATACTCATCCTCCTGTTCAAATCCCTACCTCATCTTTTCCCTCCCTATCTCTATAACCCACTCCAGCCACTACAATTCTCATCCTCCTGTTCAAATCCCTTCCTCACCCCCTCCCCCCATCTCTGTAACCTCCTCTAGCCACTACAATTCTCATCCTCCAGTTCAAATTCCTCCCTCCCTCCCTCCCTCCCTCCCATTCTCTGTAACCTCCTCCAGCCCCTACAATTCTCATCCTCCTGTCCAAATCCCTCCGTATCTCTGAAATATCCCATGGACCCTACAATTCTCATTCTCCTGTTCAAATCCTTCCCTCCCTCCCACCCTCCCTCCCACCCTCCCACCCTCCCTCCCACCCACCCTCCCATTCTCTGTAACCTCCTCCAGCCCCTACAATTCTCATCCTCCTGTTCAAATCCTTCCCTCCCTCCCTCCCTCCCTCCCTCCCTATCTCCCTCCCTCCCTCCCTATCTCCCTCCCTCCCTCCCTATCTCCCTATCTTTGTAACCTCCTCCAGCCCCTACAATTCTCATCCTCCTGTTCAAATCCCTCCCTCTCCCCCTCCGTCTCTATCTCCGTAACCTCCTCCAGCCCCTTCAATTCTCATCCTCCTTTACAAATCCCTCCCGCCTCCCCTCCCTCCCTCACCCCCTCCCTCCCTCACCCTCTCCATCCCTATCTCTGTAACCTCCACTAGCCCCTACAATTCTCATCCTCCTGTTCAAATCCCTCCCTCACCCGCTCCTCCCTCACCCGCTCCTCCCTCCCTATCTCTAACCTCCGCCAGCCCCTACAATTCTCATCCTCCCATTCAAATCTCTCCCTCAGCCCCTCCCTCCCTATCTCTGTAAACTCCTCCAGGCCCTACTAATATTATCTTCCTGTTCAAATCCCTCCATCGCCCCCTCAATCCTTATCTCTAACTTCCTCCAGCCCCTACAATTCGCATCCTCCTTTTCAAATCCCTCCCTCCCTCCCTCCCTCCCTCCCTCCCTCCCGATCTCTGTAACCTCCTGTAGCCCCTACAATTCTCATCCTCCTGTTCAAACCCCTCCGTCCCTATCTCTGCAACCTCCTCCAGCCACTACAATTCTCATCCTCCTGTTCAAATCCCTCCCTCACCCCCTCCCTCCCTATCTCTGTAACCTCCTCTAGACCCTACAATTCTCATCCTCCTGTTCAAATCCTCCCTCACCCCCTCCCTCCCTCACCCCCTCCCTCCCTCACCCCTCCCTCCCTCACCCCCTCCCTCCCTCACCCCCTCCCTCCCTCACCCCTCCCTCCCTCACCCCCTCCCTCCCTCACCCCCTCCCTCCCTCCCCCCTCCCTCCTCCCCCCTCCCTCACCCCCTCCCTCCCTCACCCCCTCCCTCCCTCACCCCCTCCCTCCCTCACCCCCTCCCTCCCTCACCCCCTCCCTCCCTCACCCCTCCCTCCCTCACCCCCTCCCTCCCTATCTCTGTAACCTCCTCTAGACCCTACAATTCTCATCCTCCTGTTCAAACCCCTCCCTCCCTATCTCTGTAACCACCTCCAGCCCCTACAATTCTCATCCTCCTGTTCAAATCCCTCCCTCACCCCCTCCCTCGCTATCTCTGTACCCTCCTCCAGCCCCGACATTTCACATCCTCCTGTTCAAATCCCTCCCTCATCCCCTCCCTCCCTATCTCTGTAACCTCCTACAACCCATACAATTCTCATTCTCCTGTTCAAATCCCTCCCTCATCCCCCTCCTCCCTATCTCTGTAACCTCCTCCAGGCCCTACAATTCCCATCCTCCTGTTCAAACCCCTCCCTCCCTATCTCTGTAACCTCCTCCAGCCCCGACATTTCACATCCTCCTGTTCAAATCCCTCCCTCATCCCCTCCCTCCCTAACTCGGTAACCTCTTCCAGCCCCTACAATTCTCATCCTCCTGTTCAAATCCCTCCCTCATCCCCCTCCTCCCTATCTCTGTAACCTCCTCCAGGCCCTACAATTCCCATCCTCCTGTTCAAACCCCTCCCTCCCTATCTCTGTAACCTACTCCAGTCCCTACAATTCTCATCCTCCTGTTCAAATCCCTCCCTCACCCCTTTTCTCCCTATCTATGTAAGCTCCTCCAGCCCCTACAATTCTCCTGTTCTTATCCCCACCCTCCCTTATCCCCACCCTCCCTTATCCCCACCCTCCCTTATCCCCACCCTCCCTTATCCCCACCCTCCCTTATCCCCACCCTCCCTTATCCCCACCCTCCCTATCTCTGTAACCTCCTCCAGCCCCTACAATTCTCATCCTCCTGTTCAATTCCCTCTCTCACCCCCTCCCTCCCTATCTCTAACCTCCTCCAGCCCCTACAATTCTCATCCTCCTGTTCAAATCCCTCTCTCATCCCCTCCCTCCCTATCTCTGTAACCTCCTCCAGCCCCTACAATTCTCATCCTCCTGTTCAAATCCCTCTCTCATCCCCTCCCTCCCTATCTCTGTAACCTCCTCCAGCCCCTACAATCCTCATCCTCCTGTTCAAATCACTCCCTCACCCCCTTTCTCCCTATCTCTGTAACCTCCTCCAGCCCCTACAATTCCCATCCTCCTGTTCAAATCCCTCCCTCGCCCCCTCCCTCCCTATCTCTGTAACATCCTCCAGCACCTACAATTTTCATTCTCCTGTTCAAATCCCTCCCTCCCTATCTCTGTAACCTCCTCCAGCCCCAACAATTCTCATCCTCCTGTTCAAATCCCTCCCACGCCCCCTCCCTCCCTATCTCTGTAACCTCCTCCAGCCTCTACAATTCTCACCCTCCTGTTCAAACCCCTCATTTACCCCCTCCCTCCCTATCTCTGTAACCTCCTCCAGCCCAACATATCTCATCCTCCTGTTCAAATCCTCCCTCCCTCCCTCCCTCCCTCCCTCCCTCCCTCCCTCCCTCCCTCCCTCCCTCCCTCCCTCCCTCCCTCCCTCCCTCCCTCCCTCCCTCCCTCCCTATCTCTGTAACCTCCTCCAGTCCGACAATTCTCATCCTCCTGTTCAAACCTCTCCTTAACCCCTCCCTCCCTATCTCTGTAACCTCCTATAGCCCCTACAATTCTCATCTTCCTGTTCAAATCCCTCCCTCGCCCCTCCCTCCCTATCTCTGTAACCTCCTCCAGCCCCTACAATTCTCATCCTCCTGTTCAAATCCTCCCTCACCCCGTCTCTCTCTATATCTGTAACCTCCTCCAGCCAATACAATTCTCACCCTCCTGTTCAAATCGCTCACTTACCACCTCCCTCCCTCCTCCCTCCCTCCCTCCCTCCCTCCCTCCCTCCCTCCCTCCCTCCCTCCCTCCCTATCTCCGTAACCTTCTCCAGCCCAACATACCTCATCCTCCTGTTCAATTCGCTCCCTCACCCCCTCCCTCCCTCCCTCCCTCCCTCCCTCCCTCCCTCCCTCCCTCCCTCCCTCCCTCCCTATCTCTGTAACCTCCTCCATACCCGACAATTCTCATCCTCCTGTTCAAATCCCTCCTTAACCCCTCCCTCCCTATCTCTGTAACCTCCTCCAGCCCCTACAATTCTCATCCTCCTGTTCAATTCCCTCTCTCAATTCCTCCCTCCCTATCTCTATAACCCACTCCAGCCACTACAATTCTCAACCTCCTGTTCAAATCCCTGCCTTGCCCCCTCCCCCCAAATCTGTAACCTCCTCCAGCCCCTACAATTCTCATCCTTCTGTTCAAATCAATCCCTCCCTCCCTCCCTCCCTCCCTCCCTCCCTCCCTCCCCCCTCCCTCCCCCCTCCCTCCCTCCCTCCCCCCTCCCTCCCCCCTGCCTCCATCCCTCCCCCCTCCCTCCCTCACCCCCTCCCTCCCTCACCCCCTCCCTCCCTCACCCCCTCCCTCCCTCACCCCCTCCCTCCCTCACCCCCTCCCTCCCTCACCCCCTCCCTCCCTATCTCTGTAACCTCCACTAGCCCCTACAATTCTCATCCTCCTGTTCAAATCCCTCCCTCACCCGCTCCTCCCTCACCCGCTCCTCCCTCACCCGCTCCTCCCTCCCTATCTCTAACCTCTGCCAGCCCCTACAATTCTCATCCTCCCGTTCAAATCTCTCCCTCAGCCCCTCCCTCCCTATCTCTGTAAACTCCTCCAAGCCCTACTAATATTATCTTCCTGTTCAAATCCCTCCATCGCCCCCTCAATCCAGATCTCTAACTTCCTCCAGCCCCTACAATTCGCATCCTCCTTTTCAAATTCCTCCCTCCCTCCCTCCCTCCCTCCCTCCCTCCCTCCCTCCCTCCCTCCCTCCCTCCCTCCCTCCCGATCTCTGTAACCTCCTGTAGCCCCTACAATTCTCATCCTCCTGTTCAAACCCCTCCCTCCCTATCTCTGCAACCTCCTCCAGCCCCTACAATTCTCATCCTCCTGTTCAAATCCCTCCCTCACCCCCTCCCTCCCTATCTCTGTAACCTCCTCCAGCCCCTACAATTCTCATCCTCCTGTTCAAATCCCTCCCTCACCCCCTCCCTCCCTCACCACCTCCCTCACCCCCTCCCTCCCTCCCTCCCTCCCTCCCTCACCCCCTCCCTCCCTCACCCCCTCCCTCCCTCACCCACTCCCTCCCTCACCCCCTCCCTCCCTCACCCCCTCCCTCCCTCACCCCCAACCTCCCTAACCCCCAACCTCCCTCACTCTCTCCCTCACCCCCTCCCTCACCCCCTCCCTCCCTCACTCCCTCCGTCCCTATCTCTGTAACCTCCTCTAGACCCTACAATTCTCATCCTCCTGTTCAAACCCCTCCCTCCCTATCTCTGTAACCACCTCCAGCCCCTACAATTCTCATCCTCCTGTTCAAATCCCTCCCTCACCCCCTCCCTCCCTATCTCTGTAACCTCCTACAACCCATACAATTCTCATTCTCCTGTTCAAATCCCTCCCTCATCCCCTCCCTCCCTATCTCTGTATCCTCCTCCAGCCCCTAGAATTCTCATCCTCCTGTTCAAATACTTCCCTCGCCCCCTCCCTAACTCGGTAACCTCCTCCAGCCCCTACAATTCTCATCCTCCTGTTCAAATCCCTCCCTCATCCCCTTCCTCCCTATCTCTGTAACCTCCTCCAGGCCCTACAATTCCCATCCTCCTGTTCAAACCCCTCCCTCCCTATCTCTGTAACCTACTCCAGTCCCTACAATTCTCATCCTCCTGTTCAAATCCCTCCCTCACCCCTTTTCTCCCTATCTATGTAAGCTCCTCCAGCCCCTACAATTCTCATCCTCCTGTTCAAATCCCTCCCTTATCCCCTCCCTCCCTATCTCTGTAACCTCCTCCAGCCCCTACAATTCTCATCCTCCTGTTCAAATCCCTCCCTTATCCCCACCCTCCCTTATCCCCACCCTCCCTTATCCCCACCCTCCCTTATCCCCACCCTCCCTATCTCTGTAACCTCCTCCAGCCCCTACAATTCTCATCTTCCTGTTCAAATCCCTCCCTCACCCCCTCTCTCACTATCTTTGTAACCTCCTCCAGCCTCTACAATTCTCACCCTCCTGTTCAAACCCCTCACTTACCCCCTCCCTCCCTATCTCTGTAACCTCCTCCAGCTCCTACAATTCTCATCCTCCTGTTCAATTCCCTCTCTCACCCCCTCCCTCCCTATCTCTGTAACCTCCTCCAGCCCCTACAATTCTCATCCTCCTGTTCAAATCCCTCTCTCATCCCCTCCCTCCCTATCTCTGTAACCTCCTCTAGCCCCTACAATCCTCATCCTCCTGTTCAAATCACTCCCTCACCCCCTTTCTCCCTATCTCTGTAACCTCCTCCAGCCCCTACAATTCCCATCCTCCTGTTCAAATCCCTCCCTCGCCCCCTCCCTCGCCCCCTCCCTCCCTATCTCTGTAACATCCTCCAGCACCTACAATTTTCATTCTCCTGTTCAAATCCCTCCCTCCCTATCTCTGTAACCTCCTCCAGCCCCGACAATTCTCATCCTCCTGTTCAAATCCCTCCCATGCCACCTCCCTCCCTATCTCTGTAACCTCCTCCAGCCTCTACAATTCTCACCCTCCTGTTCAAACCCCTCATTTACCCCCTCCCTCCCTATCTCTGTAACCTCCTCCAGCCCAACATATCTCATCCTCCTGTTCAAATCCCTCCCTCCCTATCTCTGTAACCTCCTCCAGTCCCGACAATTCTCATCCTCCTGTTCAAACCCCTCCTTAACCCCTCCCTCCCTATCTCTGTATCCTCCTCCAGCCCCTACAATTCTCATCCTCCTGTTCAAATCCCTCCCTCACCCCCTCCTTCCCTCTCTCTGTAACCTCCTCCAGTCCCTACAATTCTCATCCTCCTGTTCAAATCCCTCCCTCACCCCCTCTCTCTCTATCTCTGTAACCTCCTCCAGCCAATACAATTCTCACCCTCCTGTTCAAACCCCTCACTTACCCCCTCCCTCCCTATCTCTGTAACCTCCTACAGCCCCTACAATTCTCATCTTCCTGTTCAAATCCCCCCCTCGCCCTCTCCCTCCCTATCTCTGTAACCTCCTCCAGCCCCTACAATTCTCATCCTCCTGTTCAAATCCCTCCCTCACCCCGTCTCTCTCTATCTCTGTAACCTCCTCCAGCCAATACAATTCTCACCCTCCTGTTCAAATCCCTCACTACCAACTCCCTCACTCCCTCCCTCCCTATCTCCGTAACCTTCTCCAGCCCAACATACCTCGTCCTCCTGTTCAATTCGCTCCCTCACCCCCTCCCTCCCTATCTCTGTAACCTCCTCCATTCCCGACAATTCTCATCCTCCTGTTCAAATCCCTCCTTAACCACTCCTTCCCTCTCTCTGTAACCTCCTCCAGCCCCGACAAGCTCATCCTCCTGTTCAAATCCATCCAAGGCCTCTCAACCCCTCCCTCCCTATCTCTGTAACCTCCTCCATCCCCTACAATTCTCATCCTCCTGTTCAATTCCCTCCCTCGCCCCCTCCCTCCCTATCTCAATAACCCACTCCAGCCCCTACAATTCTCATCCTCCTGTTCAAATCCCTCCCTCACCCCGTCTCTCTCTATCTCTGTAACCTCCTCCAGCCAATACAATTCTCACCCTCCTGTTCAAATCCCTCACTACCAACTCCCTCACTCCCTCCCTCCCTATCTCCGTAACCTTCTCCAGCCCAACATACCTCGTCCTCCTGTTCAATTCGCTCCCTCACCCCCTCCCTCCCTATCTCTGTAACCTCCTCCATTCCCGACAATTCTCATCCTCCTGTTCAAATCCCTCCTTAACCACTCCTTCCCTCTCTCTGTAACCTCCTCCAGCCCCGACAAGCTCATCCTCCTGTTCAAATCCATCCAAGGCCTCTCAACCCCTCCCTCCCTATCTCTGTAACCTCCTCCATCCCCTACAATTCTCATCCTCCTGTTCAAATCCCTCCCTCGCCCCCTCCCTCCCTATCTCAATAACCCACTCCAGCCACTACAATTCTCAACCTCCTGTTCAAATCCTTGCCTTGCCCCCTCCCCCCCAACTCTGTAACCTCCTCAAGCCCCTACAATTCTCATCCTCCTGTTCAAATCCCTCCCTCACCCCCTCCCTCTCTATCTCTGTAACCTCCTCCAGCCAATACAATTCTCACCCTCCTGTTCAAACCCCTCACTTACCCCCTCCCTCCCTATCTCTGTAACCTCCTACAGCCCCTACAATTCTCATCTTCCTGTTCAAATCCCTCCCTCGCCCCCTCCCTCCCTATCTCTGTAACCTCCTCCAGCCCCTACAATTCTCATCCTCCTGTTCAAATCCCTCCCTCACCCCGTCTCTCTCTATCTCTGTAACCTCCTCCAGCCAATACAATTCTCACCCTCCTGTTCAAATCCCTCACTTACCAACTCCCTCCCTCCCTCCCTATCTCCGTAACCTTCTCCAGCCCAACATACCTCGTCCTCCTGTTCAATTCGCTCCCTCACCCCCTCCCTCCCTATCTCTGTAACCTCCTCCATTCCCGACAATTCTCATCCTCCTGTTCAAATCACTCCTTAACCCCTCCCTCCCTATCTCTGTAACCTCCTCCATTCCCGACAATTCTCATCCTCCTGTTCAAATCCCTCCTTTACCCCTCCCTCTCTATCTCTGTAACCTCCTCCATCCCCTACAATTCTCATCCTCCTGTTGAAATCCCTCCCTCACACCCTCCTTCCCTCTCTCTGTAACCTCCTCCAGCCCCGACAAGCTCATCCTCCTGTTCAAATCCATCCAAGGCCTCTCAACCCCTCCCTCCCTATCTCTGTAACCTCCTCCATCCCCTACAATTCTCATCCTCCTGTTCAATTCCCTCTCTCACCCCCTCCCTTCCCATCTTTGGAACCTCCTCCAGCCCCTACAATTCTCATCCTCCTGTTCAAATCCCACCCGCATCTCTTCCTTCCCTATCTCTATAACCTCCTTCACCCTCTACAATTCTCATCCTCCTGTTCAAGTCCCTCTCTCAATTCCTCCCTCCCTATCTCAATAACCCACTCCAGCCACTACAATTCTCATCCTCCTGTTCAAATCCCTCCCTCACCCCCTCCCTCTCTATCTCTGTAACCTCCTCCAGCCAATACAATTCTCACCCTCCTGTTCAAATCCCTCCCTCACCCCCTCCCTCTCTATCTCTGTAACCTCCTCCAGCCCCTACAATTCTCATCCTCCTGTTCAAACCCCTCACTTACCCCCTCCCTCCCTATCTCTGTAACCTCCTACAGCCCCTACAATTCTCATCTTCCTGTTCAAATCCCTCCCTCACCCCCTCCCTCTCTATCTCTGTAACCTCCTCCATCCCCTACAATTCTCATCCTCCTGTTGAAATCCCTCCCTCCCCATCTTTGTAACCTCCTCCAGCCTCTACAATTCTCACCCTCCTGTTCAAACCCCTCATTTACCCCCTCCCTGCTTATCTCTGTAACCTCCTCCAGCCCAACATATCTCATCCTCCTGTTCAAATCCCTCCCTCACCCCCTCCCTCCCTCCCTACCTTTGTAACCTCCTCCAGCCCCTACAATTCTCCTCCTCCTGTTCAAATCCCTCCCTCACCCCCTCCCTCCCTATCTCTGTAACCTCCTCCAGCCCCTACAATTCTCATCCTCCTGTTCAAATTCTTCCCTCGCCCCCTCCCTCCCTCCCTATCTCTGTAACCTCCTCCAGCCCCTACAATTCTCATCCTCCTGTTCAAATCCCTCCCTCATCCCCTCCCTCCGTATCTCTGTAACCTCTTTTAGCCCCTACAATTCTCATCCTCCTGTTCCAATCCCTCCCTCACCCCCTCCCTCCCTCCCTCACCCCCTCCCTCCCTCCCTCACCCCCTCCCTCCCTCCCTCACCCCCTCCCTCCCTATCTCTCTAACCTCTTCTAGACCCTACAAATCTCATCCTCCTATTCCAATCCCTCCCTCACCCTCTCCCTCCCTCACCCCCTCCCTCCCTATCTCTGTAACCTCCACCGTACTCATCCTCCTCTGCAAATCCTTCCCTCACCCCCTCCCTCCCTATCTCTGTAACCTCCTCCAGCCCCTACAATTCTCATCCTCCTGTTCCAAACCCTCCCTCACCCCCTCCCTCCATATCTCTGTAACCTCCACTAGCCCCTACCATTCTCATCCTCCTGTTCAAATCCCTCCCTCACCCGCTCCTCCCTCCCTATCTCTAACCTTCTCTAGCCCCTACAATTCGCATCCTCCTTTTCAAATCCCTCCCTCCTCCCCTCCCTCCCTATCTCTGTAGCCTCCTCCAGCCCCTACAATTCTCATCCTCCCGTTGAAATCCCTCCCTTGCCCCCGCCCTGCTTATCTCTGTAACCTCCTCCAGCCCCTACAGTTCTCATCCTCCTGTTCCAATCCCTCCATGGCCCCTCGCCCCCTCCCTCCCTATCCCTGTAACCTCCTCCAGTCCCTGCAATTCTCATCTCCTGTTCAAATCCCTCCCTCTCCCCCTCCCACTCCCCCTCCCTCCTTAGCTCTGTAATCTTCTCCAGCCCCTACAATTCTCATCCTCCTGTTCAAATCCCTCCCTGACCCCCTCGCTCCCTATGTCTATAACCTCCTCCAGCTCGTACAATTGTCAACTTCCTGTTCAAATCCCTCCTTCACCCCCTCCCTCCCTATCTCTATAACCTCCTCCAGCCCCTACAATTCTCATCCTCGTATTCAAGTCCCTCCATGTCCCCTCAACACCTCCCTCCATATCTCTGGAATCTCCTCCAGCCCCTACAATTCTCATCCTCCTGATCAAATCCCTCACTCACCCCCTCCCTCCCTATCTCTGTAACTTGCTCCAGCCCCAGAAATCTCATCCTCCTGTTCAAATCCCTCCCTCACCCCTTCCCTCATTATCCCTGTAACCTCCTCCAGCCCCTCTAATTCTCATCCTCCTGTTCAAATCCCTTCCTCACCCCCTCCCTCCCTATCTCTGTAACCTCCTCCAGCTCCTACAATTCTCATCCTCCTGTTCAAATCCCTTCCTCAACCCCTCCCTCCCTATCTCTGTAACCTCCTCCAGCCCGTACAATTCTCATCCTCCTGTTCAAATCCCTCCGTCACCCCCATCTCCCCATCTCTGTAACCTCCTCCAGCCTCTACAATTCTCATCCTCCTGTTCAAATCCCTCCGTCACCCCCATCTCCCTATCTCTGTAACCTCCTCCAGCCCCTACAAATCTCATCCTCCTGTTCAAACCCCTCCCTCCCTATCTCTGTAACCTCCTCCAGCCCCTACAATTCTCATCCTCCTGTTTAAATCCTTCCCTGACCCCCTCGCTCCCTATGTCTATAACCTCCTCCAGCTCGTACAATTATCAACCTCCTGTTCAAATCCCTCCTTCATCCCCTCCCTCCCTATCTCTAAAACCTCCTCCAGCCCCTACAATTCTCATCCTCCGATTCAAGTCCCTCCATGTAACCTCAACCCCTTCCTCCCTATCTCTGGAACCTTCTCCAGCCCTTACAATTCCCATGCTCCTGTTCAAATCCCTCCCTCATCCCCTCCCTCCTTATCTTTGTAGCCTTCTCCAGCCCCTACAATTCTCATCCTCCTGTTCAAACCCCTCCCTCCCTATCTCTGTAACCTCCTCCAGCCCCTACATTCTCATCCTCCTGTTCAAATCCCTCCCTTATTCCCTCCCTCACTAGCTCTGTAACCTCCTCCAGCCCCTACAATTCTCATCCTCCTGTTTAAATCCTTCCCTGACCCCCTCGCTCCCTATGTCTATAACCTCCTCCAGCTCGTACAATTATCAACCTCCTGTTCAAATCCCTCCTTCATCCCCTCCCTCCCTATCTCTATAACCTCCTCCAGCCCCTACAATTCTCATCCTCCGATTCAAGTCCCTCCATGTAACCTCAACCCCTCCCTCCCTATCTCTGGAACCTCCTCCAGCCCTTACAATTCCCATCCTCGTGTTCAAATCCCTCCCTCACCCCCTCCCTCCCTCCCTCCCTCCCTCCCTCCCTATCTCTGGAACCTCCTCCAGCCCGTACAATTCGCATCCTCCTTTTCAAATCCCTCCCTCCCTATCTCTGAAATCCCTTTCAGCCCCTACAAATCACATCCCCCTGTTGAAATATCTCCATGGCCCCTCAATCCACTCCCTCCCTATCTCTGGAATCTCCACCAGCCCCTCCGATTCTCATCCTCCTGATCAAATCCCTCCCTCACCCCCTCCCTCCCAATCTCTGTAACTTCCTCCAGCCCCACAAATCTCATCCTCCTGTTCAAATCCCTCCCTCACCCCTTCCCTCCCTTTCCGTGTAAACTCCTCCAGCCCCTACAAATCGCATCCTCCTGTTCAAATCCCTCCCTCACCCCCTCCCTCCCTATCTCTGTAACCCCCTCCAGCCCCTACAATTCTCATCCCTCTGTTCAAATCCCTCCCTCACCCCCTCCCTCCCTATCTCTGTAACCTGCTCCAGCCCCTACAATTCTCATCCTCCTGTTCCAATCCCTCCATGGCACCTCGCCCCCTCCCTCCCTATCTCTGCAACCTCCTCCAGCCCCTACAATTCTCATCCTCCTGTTCAAATCCCTCCCTCACCCCCTCCCTCCCTATCTCTGCAACCTCCTCCAGCCCCTACAATTCTCATCCTCCTGTTCAAATCCCTCCCTCACCCCCTCCCTCCCTATCTCTGTAACCTCCTCCAGCCCCTGTAAATCTCATCCTCCTGTTCAAATCCCTCCGTCACCCCCATCTCTGTAACCTCCTCCAGCCCCGGCAATTCTTATCCTCCTGTTCAAATCCCTCCCTCACCCCCTCCCTATCTCTGTATCCTCCTCCAGCCCCTACAATACTCATCCTCCTGTTCAAATCCCTCCCTCATCCCCTTCCTCCCTATCTCTGTAACCTCCACCATACTCATCCTCCTGTTCAAATCCCTTCCTCACCCCCTCCCCCCATCTCTGTAACCTCCTCCAGCCCCTACAATTCTCACCCCCCTGTTCAAATCCCTCCCTCGCCCCCTCCCTCTATATCTCTGTAACCTCCTCCAGCCCCTACAATTCTCATCCTCCTGTCCAAATCCCTCCCTCACCTCTGCCCTCCTTATCTCTGTAATATCCCACAGACCCTACAATTCTCATCCTCCTGTCCAAATCCCTCCCTCACCTCTGCCCTCCTTATCTCTGTAATATCCCACAGACCCTACAATTCTCATCATCCTGTTCAAATCCTTCCCTCATCCCCTCCCTCTTTATCTCCGTAACCTCCTCCAGCCCCTACAATTGTCATCCTCCTGTTCAAATCCCTCCCTCTCCCCCTCCCTCCCTATCTATGTAACCTCCTCCAGCCCCTACAATTCTCATTCTCCCGTTGAAATCCCTCTCTTCCTCCGCCCCTCCCTCCCTATCTCTGTAAGCGCCTCCAGCCCCTACAATTCTCCTCCTCCTGTTCAAATCCCTCCCTCGCCCCCTCCTTCTCTATCTCTGGAACCTCCTCCAGCACCTACAATTCTCATCCTCCTGTACAAATCCCTCCCTCACCCCCTCCCTCCCTATCTCCGTATCCTCCTCCAGCACCTACAATTCTCATCCTCCTGTTCCAAACCCTCCCTCAACCCCTCCCTCCCTATCTCTGTAACCTCCACTAGCCCCTATAATTCTCATCCTTCTGTTCAAATCAATCCCTCCCTCCCTCCCTCCCTCCCTCCAGCCCGTACAATTCTCATCCTCCTGTCCAAATCCCTACCTCACCTCTGCCCTCCCTATCTCTGTAATATCCCACAGCCTCTACAATTCTCATCCTCCTGTTCAAATCCTTCCCTCATCCCCTCCCTCTCTATCTCTGTAACCTCCTCCAGGCCCTACAATTCCCATCCTCCTGTTCAAATCCCTCCATCGCACCCTCCCTCCTTATATCTAACCTCCTCCAGCCCCTACAATTCTCATCTTCCTGTTCAAATCCCTCCCTCGCCCCCTCCCTCCCTATCTCTGTAACCTCCTCCAGCCCCTACAATTCTCATCCTCCTGTTCAAATCCCTCCCTCACCCCCTCTCTCTATCTCTGTAACCTCCTCCAGCCAATACAATTCTCACCCTCCTGTTCAAACCCCTCACTTACCCCCTCCCTCCCTATATCTGTAACCTCCTACAGCCTCTACAATTCTCATCTTCCTGTTCAAATCCCTCCCTCGCCCCCTCCCTCCCTATATCTGTAACCTCCTCCAGCCCCTACAATTCTCATCCTCCTGTTCAAATCCCTCCCTCACCCCTTCTCTCTCTAACTCTGTAACCTTCTCCAGCCAATACAATTCTCATCCTCCTGTTCAAACCCCTCACATACCACCTCCCTCCCTCCCTCCCTATCTCTGTAACCCTCTCCAGCCCAACATACCTCATCGTCCTGTTCAATTCGCTCCCTCACCCCCTCCCTATCTCTGTAACCTCCTCCATTCCCGACAATTCTCATCCTCCTGTTCAAATCCCTCCTTAACCCCTCCCTCCCTATCTCTGTAACCTCCTCCATCCCCTACAATTCTCATCCTCCTGTTGAAATCCCTCCCTCACCCCCTCCTTCCCTCTCTCTGTAACCTCCTCCAGCCCCGACAATGCTCATCCTCCTGTTCAAATCCATCCAAGGCCCCTCAACCCCTCCCTCCCTCTCTCTGTAACCTCCTCCATCCCCAACAATTCTCATCCTCCTGTTCAATTCCCTCTCTCACCCCCTCCCTTCCCATCTCTGGAACCTCCTCCAGCCCCTATAATTCTCATCCTCCTGTTCAAATCCCACCCGCATCTCTTCCTTCCCTATCTCTATAACCTCCTTCACCCTGTACAATTCTCATCCTCCTGTTCAATTCCCTCTCTCAATTCCTCCCTCCCTATCTCTATAACCCACTCCAGCCCCTACAATTCTCATCCTTCTGTTCAAATCCCTCCCTTCCTCCCTCCCTCCCTCCCTCCATCCCACCCTCCCTCCCACCCTCCCTCCCTCCCTCCCTCCCTCCCTCCCTCCCTCCCTCCCTCCCTCCCTCCCTCCCTCCCTCCCACCCTCCCTCCCTCCCTCCCACCCTCTGTAACCTCCTCCAGCCCGTACAATTCTCATCCTCCTGTCCAAATCCCTACCTCACCTCTGCCCTCCCTATCTCTGTAATATCCCACAGCCTCTACAATTCTCATCCTCCTGTTCAAATCCTTCCCTCATCCCCTCCCTCTCTATCTCTGTAACCTCCTCCAGCCCCTACAATTCTCATCCTCCTGTTCAAATCCTTCCCACATCCCCTCCCTCTCTATCTCTGTAACCTCCTCCAGCCCCTACAATTCCCATCCTCCTGTTCAAATCCCTCCATCGCACCCTCCCTCCTTATATCTAACCTCCTCCAGCCTCTACAATTCTCATCCTCCTGTTAAAATCCCTCGCTCTCCCCCTTCGTCTCTATCTCTGTAACCTCCTCCAGTCCCTACAATTCTCATCCTCCTGTTCAAATCCCTCCCTCACCACTTTTCTCCCTATCTCTGTAACCTCCTCCAGCCCCTACAATTCTCATCCTCCTGTTCCAATCCCCCCTCACCCACTCCCTCCCTATCCCTGTAACCTCCTCCAGCCCCATAAATCTCATCCTCCTGTTGCAATCCCTCCCTCACCCCCTCCCTCCCTATCTCTGGAACCTCCTCCAGCCCCTACAATTCTCATCCTTCAGTTCAAATTCCTTCCTCAACCCCTCCCTCCCTATCTCTGTAACCTCCTCCAACCCCTACAAATCTCACCCTCCTTTTCAAATCCCTCGCTCATCCCCTCCCTCCCTATCTCTGTAACCTCCTCCAACCCCGACAATTCTTATCCCCCTGTTCAAATCTCTCCCTCACCCCCTCCCTCCCTATCTCTGTAACCTCCTTCAGACCCTTCAATTCTTATACTCCTGTACAAATCCCTCCCTCACCTCTGCCCTCCTTATCTCTGTAATATCCCACAGACCCTCCAATTCTCATCCTCCTGTTCAAATCCTTCCCTCATCCCCTCCCTCTCTATCTCTGTAACCTCCTCCAGCCCCTACAATTCTCATCCTCCTGTTCAAATCCCTCCCTCGCCCCCTCCCTCCCTACCTTTGTAACCTCCTCCAACCCCTACAATTCTCATCCTCCTGTTCAAATCCCTCCTTCACCCACTCCCTCCCTATCTATGTAACCTCCTCCAGCCCCTACAATTCTCATCCTCCCGTTGAAATCCCTTTCTCCCTCCGCCCCTCCCTCCCTATCTCAGTAAGCGCATCCAGCCCCTACAATTCTCCTCCTCCTGATCAAATCCCTCCCTCACCCCCTTCCTCCCTATCTCTGTAACCTCCTCCAGCACCTACAATTCTCATCCTCCTGTTCTAAACCCTCCCTCACCTCCTCTCTCCCTATCTCTGGAACCTCCACTAGCCCCTACAATTCTCCTCCTCCTGTTCAAATACCTCCCTCACCCCCTCCCTCTCTATCTCTGTAACCTCCTCCAGCACCAACAATTCTCATCCTCCTGTTCAAATCCCTCCCTCTCCCCCTCCCTCCCTATCTCTGTAACTTCCACTAGCCCCTATAATTCTCATCCTCCCGTTCAAATCCCTCCCTCACCCGCTCCCTCCCTATCTCTGTAACCTCCTCCATCCCGTACAATACTCATCCTCCTGTTCAAGTCCCTCCCTCTCACCCTTCCTCCCTATCTCTGTAAACTCCTCCAGGCCCGACAACTCTCATCCTCCTGTTCAAATCCCTCCCTCCTCCCCTCCCTCCCTATCTCTGTAACCTCTTCCAGCCCCTACAATTCTCATCCTCCCGTTGAAATCCCTCCCTCGCCCCCTTCCTCCTTATCTCTGTAAACTCCTCCAGCCCCTACAATTCTCACCATCCTGTTGAAATCCCTCCTTCATCCCTCCCTCCCTCCCTATCTCTGTAACCTCCTCCAGCCCCTACAATTCTCATCCTCCTGTTCAAATCCCTCCCTCACCCCCTCCCTCCCTATCTCTGTAACATCCTCCAGCCCCTACAATTCTCATCCTCCAGTTCAAATCCCTCCCTCACCCCCTCCCTCCCTATCTCTTTAACCTCCTCCAGCCCCTACAATTCTCATCCTCCAGTTCAAATCCCTCCCTCACCCCCATCTCCCCATCTCTGTAACCTCCTACAGCTTGTACAAATCTCACCCTCCTTTTCAAATCCCTCGCTCATCCCCTCCCTCCCTATCTCTGTAACCTCCTCCAGCCCCGACAATTCTTATCCTCCTGTACAAATCCCTCCCTTTCCACCTCTGTAACCTCCTCATGGCCATATTAATATCATCCTCCTGTTCAAATCCCTTCCTCACTCCCTCCCTCCCTATCTTCTTAACCTCCTCCACCCCCTACAATTCTCATCCTCCTGTTCAAATCCCTCCCTCACCCCCTCCCTCCCTATCTCTGGAACCTCCTCCAGCCTCTACAATTCTCAACCTCCTGTTCAAATCCCTCCCTCACCCCCTCCCTCCCTATCTCTGTAACCTCCTCCAGCACCTACAATTCTCATCCTCCTGTTCAAATCCCTCCCTCACCCCCTCCCTTCCTATCTCTGGAACCTCCTCCAGCCCCTACAATCCTCACCCTTCTCTTCAAATCCCTCCCTTGTCCTCTCCCTCCCTATCTCTGTAACCTCCGCCATACTCATCCTCCTCTTCAAATCCCTCGCTCACCCCCTCCCTCCCTATCTCTGTAACATCCACCAAACTCATCCTCCTGTTCAAATCCCTTCCTCACCCCTTCCCTCCCTATCTCTGTAACCTCCTCCAGCCCCTACAATTCTCACGCCCCTGTTCAAATCCCTCCCTCGCCCCCTCCCTCCATATCTCTGTAACCTCCTCCAGCCCCTACAATTCTCATCCTCCTGTCCAAATCCCTCCCTCACCTCTGCCCTCCTTATCTCTGTAATATCCCACAGACCCTCCAATTCTCCTCCTCCTGTTCAAATCCCTCCCTCACCCCCTCCCTCTCTA
>NW_027596542.1:0-137500 GCF_964194155.1 Cetorhinus maximus | reverse complement strand
CCACAACTCTCCCCAGGCGGCCGACGGCCCGGCCGCCAATGGCGGAGCGATGGGAATCAGGGGGATGCTCGAGAGGCCGGAATCGGAGGAGCGCAGAGATCTCGGAGGGTTGTAGGAGGTTCCAGAGATAGTGAGGGAGGGATTTGAACAGGAGGATGAGAATTGTAGGGGCTGGAGGAGGTTACAGAGATAGGGAGGGAGGGGGTGAGGGAGGGATTTGAACAGGAGGATGAGAATTGTAGGGGCTGGAGGAGGTTACAGAGATAGGGAGGGAGGGGGTGAGGGAGGGATTTGAACAGGAGGATGAGAATTGTAGGGACTGGAGGAGGTTACAGAGATAGGGAGGGAGGGGGCGAGGGAGGGATTTGAACAGGAGGATGAGAATTGTAGGGGCTGGAGGAGGTTACAGAGATAGGGAGGGAGGGGGTGAGGGAGGGATTTGAACAGGAGGATGAGGATTGTAGGGGCTGGAGGAGGTTACAGAGATAGGGAGGGAGGGGTTGAGGAAGGGATTTGAACAGGAGGATGAGAATTGTAGGGACTGGAGGAGGTTACAGAGATAGGGAGGGAGGGGGCGAGGGAGGGATTTGAACAGGAGGATGAGAATTGTAGGGCCTGGAGGAGGTTACAGAGATAGGGAGGGAGGGGATGAGGGAGGGATTTGAACAGGAGGATGAGAATTGTAGGGACTGGAGGAGGTTACAGAGATAGGGAGGGAGGGGGCGAGGGAGGGATTTGAACAGGAGGATGAGAATTGTAGGGACTGGAGGAGGTTACAGAGATAGGGAGGGAGGGGGCGAGGGAGGGATTTGAACAGGAGGATGAGAATTGTAGGGGCTGGAGGGGTTACAGAGATAGGGAGGGAGGGGGTGCATAGGAGATCGCTGCGCTCCTCCGATTCCGGCCTCTCGAGCGTTCCCCGATTCCCATCGCTTCGCCACTGGCGGCCGGGCCTTCAGCTGCCTGGGGAGAGGGTGTGGGGGGAGGGAGGGGACCCTAAGGTCTGGAATTCCCTCCCTGAACCTCTCCCTCTCTCCTGAAAGCCTCCCTCTCTGACCGAGCTTTTGGGTTTCCCGTCCCTCATGTCTCCTCACGGGGCCCGGGGTCAGACTGTGTCTGGGTAATCGCTCCTGTGAAGGGTCTCGGGGGGGTATTTTACCAGGTCTGACCCGCAGGCTGATCGCTTCCTAGCCCGTCCCTCTGTGCTGGTGGGGTGGGGTGGAGGTGCTGCTGGTTGCCCTGACTGTGCTGCACCTGAGCCCTCAGCGGGCCACTCGGCCCCTCATGCTGTCTGCCAGCTCCTGGAAGGCACTGACCTGGAAGTATGGCGGCGATCCCACCCTCCCCCACCAACTCCTCACCCTCCCTCTTCACTGGGTCCGGATCCTGCAGCCTTCCCTGTATGACAGACACACGTCCGAAAGGCTGAGGGAATTACAGCCTTTAAGCCGAGGGGGCTAGAATATTGTATTAAAACTAACGTTGCTCTGTGGGCTTCCTCCTTTTCCGGTCACTGTAGGGAGCCCCGGTCCGATCACACCTGGAGCTTTCCGTGCGCGGGTTCTGGGTACCGCACCCCTGAGGAAGAGGGTGTAGGTTTGCCAGAACTCGAGAAGATCGACACCGTCCAGGACAAAGCAGCCCCGCTTGATCGGCACCCCATCCACAAACATTCACTCCCTCCACCACCAACGCACAGTAACAGCAGCGTGTGTACCATCTACAAGATGCACTGCAGCAACTCACCAAGGCTCCTTTGACAGCACCTTCCAAACCCACGACCACTACCATCTAGAAGGACAAGGGCTGCAGACACATGGGAACACCACCACCTGGAAGTTCCCCTCTGAGCCACTCACCATCCTGACTTGGAAATATATCGGCCGTTCCTTCACTGTCGCTGGGTCAAAATCCTGGAACTCCCTCCCTAACAGCGCCGTGGGTGTACCTACACCACATGGACAAAATCCTGGAACTCCCTCCCTAACCGTGCCGTGGGTGTACCTACACCACAGGGGACAAAATCCTGGAACTCCCTAACAGCGCCGTGGGTGTACCTACACCACACGGACAAAATCCTGGAACTCCCTCCCTAACAGCAACGTGGGTGTACCTACACCACAGGGGACAAAATCCTGTAACTCCCTCCCTAACAGCGCCACGGGTGTACCTACACCACACGGACAAAATCCTGGAACTCCCTCCCTAACAGCGCCGTGGGTGTACCTACACCACATGGACAAAATCCTGGAACTCCCTCCCTAACAGCGCCGTGGGTGTACCTACACCGCAGGGGACTGCAGCGGGTTCAAGAAGGCAGCTCACCCCCACCTTTTCAAGGGGGCGATTAGGGATGGGCTATAAATGCTGGGCCCGGCCAGCGAGGCCCACGTCAACCGTGAAGGAATAAAAGGAAAACAATTGCGGACGCTGGAAAGCGGAAGTAAATGCGGAAAATGCCGGAAAAACTCAGCAGGTCGGACAGAATCTGCGGAGAGGGGAAGGAGAGTTAACGTTTCGAGTCCGCGTGACCATAAGAAAAACGGTTTGTGAGTCGGCTACTCAACCGAGCGAGAAATGCGGTATCTAGATGCCGGGTTAAGTTACGATTAGACCCTGAAACGCGAATGAGACTTGCCTTCCCTTGGAGTTGAGCAAGTTAAGGGAGTGATTTGACTGACTCCCTCAGGATTATATATAAATTCGTCCATGGGATGTCTGCCCTGTCCTCTGGAGTGTGCACAGGGCGTTCTGACGAGGGCAATTGGTGGGGACACGTGTCCTTACACCCCCCACCTCCGGGGTCCTGAATGCAAGGGGCAGCGATGTTCCGAATTTCCAGTCTGTTGTCCAAAGGGCAAAGGCGTACATGGCGTGAAAGGGAATAGCGGCAGCAATGGATGGATAGTCGTCTGGGGAACAGAGAGTAACTGTGGACGTCCGCCTTTAGGGTCGGGAGGGACGCTTAGCGGTGGGGTCGTTGTGAACCCGTGTGGAGGTCCGCCTGAGACAGGCGGGTGGAGTGGGCAGACTGATGGCAGACGCAGTTGGATGGGGAGAAACGTGAAGTGATTCACTTTGGTCGGTGGGGGAAGAGCGCGGAGAGATGGTGTAAAGTAGAAGTTACAACACCAAAGGGGCTGCAGGAGCAGAAGGAGCTCAGGGTATATGTGTGTAAATAATTAAAGGTGACAGGACAGGTTGAGAGAGAGCGGCCAATAAAGCAGACAGTGTCCTGGGCTTTATTAATAGGGGCAGAGAGTACAAGAGCAGGGAGGGTGTGTTGAGCTGGTATAAGACACAGGTTGAGAGAGCGGGTAATAAAGCAGACAGTATCCTGGGCTTTATTAATAGGGGCAGAGAGTACAAGAGCAGGGAGGGTGTGTTGAACTTGTTTCAGACACGGCTTTGCCCATATCTGGAGTGTTGTGCCCAGTTCTGGGCTCCGCACTTTGGGAAGGATGTGCAGGTGTTGGAGAGAGTGCGGGAAAGTTAGACGAGAATGGTTCCAGGGATGAGGAAATTCAGTTCACGGGGAGAGATTGGAGAAGTTGGGACTGTTCTCCTTGGAGAAGAGAAGGTCGAGAGGAGATTCGATCGAGGTGTTCAAAACCGCGAGGGGTCCGGACAGAGTAGAGAGGGAGAAACTGTTCCCATTGGTGGAAGGATGGAGAACCAGAGGGGACACAGATTTAAGGGGATTGGGAAAAGAAGCAATGGCGACAGGAGGAGAAACCTTTTCACCCAATGAGTGGTTAGGGTCTCGAACGCACTGTCTGAGAGTGTGGGGGAGACAGGGTCAATCGAGTGGTTAGGATCTGGAACGCGCTGTCTGAGAGTGTGAGGGAGACAGGGTCAATCGAGTAGTTACGATCTGGAACGCACAGAGTGTGTGGGGGAGACAGGGTCAATCGAGTGGTTAGGATCTGGAGCGCACTGTCTGATAGTATGGAGGTGACAGGTTCAATCGAGTGGTTAGGATCTGGAATGCACTGTTTGAGAGTCTGGGGGAGACAGGGTCAATCGAGTGGTTAGGATCTGGAACGCACTGTCTGAGAGAGTGGAGGAGACAGGGTCAATTGAGTGGTTTGGATCTGGAGCGCACTGTCTGAGAGTGTGGGGGAGACAGGGTCATTCGAGTGGTTAGGATCTGGAATGCACTGTCTGAGAGTGTGTTGGAGACAGTGTCAATGGTGTGGTTAGGACCTGGAACGGAGTGAGAGTGTGGGGAATACAGGGTCAATCGAGTGGTTAGGATCTGGAACGCACTGTCTGAGAGTGTGGGGGAGACAGGGTCAATCGAGTGGTTAAGATCTGGAACGCACTGTCTGAGAGTGTGGAGCAGACAGGGTCAATCGAGTGGTTAGGATCTGTAACCCACTGTTTGAGACTGTGGGGGAGACAGGGTCAATCGAGTGGTTAGGATGTGGAACTCACTGTCTGAGAGTGTGGGGGAGACAGGGTCAATCAAGTAGTTAGGATCTGGAACGCACTGTCTGAGAGTGTGGGGGAGACAGGTCAATCGAGTGCTTAAGATCTGGAACGCACTGTCTGAGAGTGTGGGGGAGACAGGGTCAATCGAGTGCTTAAGATCTGGAACGCACTGTTTGAGAGTGTGGGGGAGACAGGGTCAATCGAGTGCTTAAGATCTGGAACGCACTGTTTGAGAGTGTGGGGGAGACAGGGTCAATCGAGTGGTTAGGATCTGGAACGCACTGTCTGAGAGTGTGGAGCAGACAGGGTCAATCGAGTGGTTAGGATCTGTAACCCACTGTTTGAGACTGTGGGGGAGACAGGGTCAATCGAGTGGTTAGGATGTGGAACTCACTGTCTGAGAGTGTGGGGGAGACAGGGTCAATCAAGTAGTTAGGATCTGGAACGCACTGTCTGAGAGTGTGGGGGAGACAGGGTCAATCGAGTGGTTAAGATCTGGAACGCACTGTCTGAGAGTGTGGAGCAGACAGGGTCAATCGAGTGGTTAGGATCTGTAACCCACTGTTTGAGACTGTGGGGGAGACAGGGTCAATCGAGTGGTTAGGATTTGGAACTCACTGTCTGAGAGTGTGGGGGAGACAGGGTCAATCAAGTAGTTAGGATCTGGAACGCACTGTCTGAGAGTGTGGGGGAGACAGGGTCAATCGAGTGCTTAAGATCAGGAACGCACTGTCTGAGAGTGTGGGGGAGACAGGGTCAATCGAGTGTTTAGGATCTGGAACGCACTGTCTGAGAGTGTGGGGGAGACAGGGTCAATCGAGTGCTTAAGATCTGGAACGCACTGTCTGAGAGTGTGGGGGAGACAGGGTCAATCGAGTGGTTAGGATCTGGAACGCACTGTCTGAGACTGTGGGGGAGACAGGGTCAATCGAGTGGTTAGGATCTGGAATGCACTGTCTGAGACTGTCGGGGAGACAGGGCCAATTGTGTGGTTAGGATCTGGAATGCACTGTCTGAGAGTGTGGTGGAGAAATAGTCAATCGAGTGGTTAGGATCTGGAAAGCACTGTCTGAGAGTGTGGGGGAGACAGGGTCCATCGAGTAGTTACGATGCGGAACGCACTGTCTGAGAGTGTGGGGCAGACAGGGTCAATCGAGTGGTTAGGGTCTGGAACGCACTGTCTGAGAGTGTGGGGGAGACAGGGTCAATCGAGTAGTTAGGATCTGGAACGCACTGTCTGATAGTGTGGGGGAGACAGGGTCAATCGAGTAGTTAGGATCTGGAACGCACTGTCTGAGAGTGTGGGGGAGACAGGGTCAATCGAGTGGTGAGGATCTGGAACGCACTGTTTGAGAGTGTGGGGGAGACAGGGTCAATCGAGTGGTCAGGATCTGGAACGCAATGTCTGAGAGTGTGGGGGAGACAGGGTCAATCGAGTGTCTGTGATCTGGAACGCACTGTCTGAGAGTGTGCTGGAGACAGGGTCAATCGAGTGTCTGTGATCTGGAACGCACTGTCTGAGACTGTGGATGAGACATGGTCAGTCGATTGGGTAGGATCAGGAACGCACTGACTGAGAGTGTGGGGGAGACAGGGTCAATCGAGTGGTTAGGATCTGGAACGCACTGTCTGAGTGTGTGGGGGAGACAGGGTCAATCGAGTAGTTAGGATCTGGAACGCACTGTCTGAGAGCGTGGGGGAGACAGGGACAATCGAGTGGTTAGGATCTGGAACGCACTGTCTGAGAGCGTGGGGGAGACAGGGTCAATCGAGAGGTTAGGATCTGGAGCGCACTGTCTGAGAGTATGGGGGAGACAGGTTCAATCGAATGGTTAGGATCTGGAACGCACTGTCTGAGAGTGTGCTGGAGACAGGGTCAATCGAGTATCTGTGATCTGGAACGCACTGTCTGAGACTGTGGATGAGACATGGTCAATTGATTGGGTAGGATCAGGAACGCACTGTCTGAGAGTGTGGGGGAGACAGGGTCAATCGAGTAGTTAGAATCTGGAATGCACTGTCTGAGAGCGTGGGGGAGACAGGGTCAATCGAGAGGTTAGGATCTGGAGCGCACTGTCTGAGAGTATGGGGGAGACAGGTTCAATCGAGTGGTTAGGATCTGGAATGCACTGTCTGAGAGTGTGGAGGAGACAGGGTCAATCGAGTGGTTTGGATCTGGAACACATTGTCTGAGAGTGTGGGGGAGACAGGGTCAATCGAGTGATTAGGATCTGGAGCGCACTGTCTGAGAGTGTGGGGGAGACAGGGTCAATTGAATGGTTAGGATCTGGAACGCACTGTCTGAGAGTGTGGTGGAGACAGGGTCAATCGAGTGGTTTGGATCTGGAACGCACTGTCTGAGAGTGTGGGGGAGACAGGGTCAATCGAGTGGTTAGGATCTGGAACGCACTGTCTGAGAGTGTGGTGGAGACAGGGTCAATCGAGTGGTTTGGATCTGGAACGCACTGTCTGAGAGTGTGGGGTAGACAGGGTCAATCGAGTGGTTAGGATCTGGAACGCAATGTCTGAGAGTGTGGGGGAGACAGGGTCAATCGAGTGTCTGTGATCTGGAACGCACTGTCTGAGAGTGTGCTGGAGACAGGGTCAATCGAGTGTCTGTGATCTGGAACGCACTGTCTGAGACTGTGGATGAGACATGGTCAATCGATTGGGTAGGATCAGGAACGCACTGTCTGAGTGTGTGGGGGAGACAGGGTCAATCGAGTGTCTGTGATCTGGAACGCACTGTCTGAGACTGTGGATGAGACATGGTCAATCGATTGGGTAGGATCAGGAACGCACTGTCTGAGTGTGTGGGGGAGACAAGGTCAATCGAGTAGTTAGGATCTGGAACGCACTGTCTGAGAGCGTGGGGGAGACAGGGTCAATCGAGAGGTTAGGATCTGGAGCGCACTGTCTGAGAGTATGGGGGAGACAGGTTCAATCGAATGGTTAGGATCTGGAACGCACTGTCTGAGAGTGTGCTGGAGACAGGGTCAATCGAGTGTCTGTGATCTGGAACGCACTGTCTGAGACTGTGGATGAGATATGGTCAATCGAATGGGTAGGATCAGGAACGCACTGTCTGAGAGTGTGGGGGAGACAGGGTCAATCGAGTAGTTAGGATCTGGAACACACTGAGAGCGTGGGGGAGACAGGGTCAATCGAGAGGTTAGGATCTGGAACACACTGTCTGAGAGTGTGGGGGAGACAGGGTCAATCGAGTGTCTGGGGTCTGGATGCACTGTCTGAGACTGTGGATGAGACAGGGTCAATCGAGTGGTTAGGATCTGGAACGCACTGTCTGAGAGTGTGGGGGAGACAGGGTCAATCGAGTGGTTAGGATCTGGAACGCACTGTCTGAGAGTGTGGGGGAGACAGGGTCAATCGAGTGGTTAGGATCTGGACCGCACTGTCTGAGAGTGTGGGGGAGACAGGGTCAATCGAGTGGTTAGGGTCTGGAACGCACTGTCTGAGAGTGTGGGGGAGACAGGGTCAATCAAGTGGTTAGGATCTGGAACGCACTGTTTTAGAGTGTGGGCGAGACATGGTCAATCGAGTGGTTTGGATCTCGAACGCACTTTCTGAGAGTCTGGGGGAGACAGGGTCAATCTAGTGGTTAGGATATGCAACGCACTGTCTGAGAGTGTGGGGGAGACAGGGTCAATCGAGTGGTTAGGATCTGGACCGCAGTGTCTGAGAGTGTGGGGGAGACAGGGTCAATCGAGTGGTTAGGATCAGGAATGCGCTGTCTGAGTGTGTGGTGGAGACAGGGACAATCGAGTGGTTAGGATCTGGAACGCACTGTCTGAGAGTGTGGGGGAGACAGGGTCAATCGAATGGTTAGGATCTGGAACGCACTGTCTGAGAGTGTGGGGGAGACAGGGTCAATCGCGTGGTTAGGATCTGGAACGCGCTATCTGAGATTGTGGAGGAGACAGGGTCAATCGAGTGGTTAGGATCTGGAACGCACTGTCTGAGAGTGTGGGGGAGACAGGGTCAATCGTGTGGTTAGGATCTGGAACGCGCTATCTGAGAATGTGGAGGAGACAGGGTCAATCGAGTGGATAGGATCTGGAACGCACTGTCTGAGAGTGTGTTGGAGACAGGGTCAATGGTGTGGTTAGGACCTGGAACGCAGTGAGAGTGTGGGGGAGACAAGGTCAATCGAGTGGCTAGGATCTGGAATGCACTGTCTGAGAGTATGGTGGAGAAATATTCAATCGAGTGTTTAGGATCTGGAATGCACTGTCTGTGAGTGTGCTGGAGACAGGGTCAATCATGAGGTTAGGATCTGGAACGCACTGTCTGAGAGTGTGGGGGAGACAGGGTCAATCGAGTGGTTAGGATCTGGAACGAACTGTCTTACAGTATGGGTAGATAGGGTCAATCGAGTATTTAGGATCTGGAACGCACTGTCTGAGTGTGTGGGGGAGACAGGGTCAATCGAATGCTTTCGATCTGGAACGCACTGTCTGAGAGTGTGGGGGAGACAGCGTCAATCGAATGCTTTCGATCTGGAACGCACTGTCTGAGAGTGCGGGGGAGAGAGGGTCAATCGAATGCTTTCGATCTGGAACGCACGGTCTGAGAGTGTGCTGGAGACAGGGCGAATCGGGTGGTTAGGATCCGGAACGCACTGTCTGAGAGTGTGGGGGAGACAGGGTCAATCGAGTGGTTAGGATCTGGAACGCACTATCTGAGACTGTGGGGGAGACAGGGTCAATCGAGTGGTTAGGATCTGGAACACCCTGTCTGAGAGTGTGGTGGAGACAGAGTCAATCGAGTGGTTAGGATCTGGAACGCACTGTCTGAGAGTGTTGGGGAGACAGGGTCAATCGAGTGGTCAGGATCTGGGACACCCTGTCTGAGAGTGTGGGGGAGACAGGGTCAATCGTGTGGTTAGAATCTGGAACGCACTGTCTGAGAGTGTGGGGGAGACAGGGTCAATCGAGTGGTTAGGATCTGGAACGCACTGTCTGAGAGTGTGGGGGAGACAGGGTCAATCGAGTGGTTAGGATCTGGAACTCACTGGCTGAGTGTGTGGGGGAGACAGGGTCAATCGAGTGGTTAGGATCTGGAACTCACTGTCTGAGAGTGTGGGGGAGACAGGGTCAATCGAGTGGTTAGGATCTGGAACTCACTGTCTGAGAGTGTGGGGGAGACAGGGTCAATCGAGTGGTTAGGATCTGGATCGCACTGTCTGAGAGTGTGGGGGAGACAGGGTCAATCGAGTAGTTAGGATCTGGAACGCACTGTCTGAGAGTGTGGGGGAGACAGGGTCAATCGAGTAGTTAGGATCTGGAACGCACTGTCTGAGAGTGTGGGGGAGACAGGGTCAATCGAGTGGTTAGGATCTGGAACGCACTGTCTGAGAGTGTGGGGGAGACAGGGTCAATCGAGTGGTTAGGATCTGGAACACACTGTCAGAGAGTGTGGGGGAGACAGGGTCAATTGAGTGTTTAGGATCTGGAACACCCTGTCTGAGAGTGTGGGGGAGACAGGGTCAATCGAATGGTTAGGATCTGGAAAGAACTGTCTGAGAGTGTGGGGGAGACAGGGTCAATCTAGTGGTTAGGACCTAGAACTCACTGTCTGAGAGTGTGGGGTAGACAGGGTCAATCGAGTGGTTAGGACCTGGAACGCACTGTCTGAGAGTGTGGGGGAGGGTCAATCGAGTGGTTAGGATCTGGAACGCACTGTCTAAGAGTGTGGGGGAGACAGGGTCAATCGAGTGGTTAGGTTGTGGAACGCACTGAGACTGTGGGGATGACAGGGTCAATCGAGTGGTTAGGATCTGGAACGAACTGTCAGAGAGTGTGGGGGAGACAGGGTCAATCGAGTGGTTAGGATCTGGAACGCACTGTCTGAGAGTGTGGGGGAGACAGGGTCAATCGAGTAGTTTGGATCTGGAACGCACTGTTTGAGAGTGTGGGGGAGACAGGGTCAATTGAATGGTTAGGATCTGGAACGCACTGTCTGAGAGTGTGGTGGAGACAGAGTGAATCGAGTGGTTAGGATCTGGAACGCACTGTCTGAGACTGTGGATGAGACAGGGTCAATCGAATGGGTAGGATCTGGAACGCACTGTCGGAGAGTGTGGGGGAGACAGGGTCATTCTAGTGGTTCGGATCTGGAACGCACTGTCTGAGAGTGTGGGGGAGACAGGGTCAATCGAGTGTTTAGGATCTGGAACGCACTGTCTGAGAGTGTGGGGGAGACAGGGTCAATCGAGTAGTTAGGATCTGGAACACACTGAGAGCGTGGGGGAGACAGGGTCAATCGAGAGGTTAGGATCTGGAACACACTGTCTGAGAGTGTGGGGGAGACAGGGTCAATCGAGTGTCTGGGGTCTGGATGCACTGTCTGAGACTGTGGATGAGACAGGGTCAATCGAGTGGTTAGGATCTGGAACGTACTGTCTGAGAGTGTGGGGGAGACAGGGTCAATCGAGTGGTTAGGATCTGGAACGCACTGTCTTAGAGTGTGGGGGAGACAGGGTCAATCGAGTGGTTAGGATCTGGACCGCACTGTCTGAGAGTGTGGGGGAGACAGGGTCAATCGAGTGGTTAGGGTCTGGAACGCACTGTCTGAGAGTGTGGGGGAGACAGGGTCAATCAAGTGGTTAGGATCTGGAACGCACTGTTTTAGAGTGTGGGCGAGACAGGGTCAATCGAGTGGTTTGGATCTCGAACGCACTTTCTGAGAGTCTGGGGGAGACAGGGTCAATCTAGTGGTTAGGATATGCAACGCACTGTCTGACAGTGTGGGGGAGACAGGGTCAATCGAGTGGTTAGGATCTGGACCGCAGTGTCTGAGAGTGTGGGGGAGACAGGGTCAATCGAGTGGTTAGGATCTGGAACGCACTGTCTGAGACTGTGGATGAGACAGGGTCAATCGAATGGGTAGGATCTGGAACGCACTGTCGGAGAGTGTGGGGGAGACAGGGTCATTCTAGTGGTTCGGATCTGGAACGCACTGTCTGAGAGTGTGGGGGAGACAGGGTCAATCGAGTGTTTAGGATCTGGAACGCACTGTCTGAGAGTGTGGGGGAGACAGGGTCAATCGAGTAGTTAGGATCTGGAACACACTGAGAGCGTGGGGGAGACAGGGTCAATCGAGAGGTTAGGATCTGGAACACACTGTCTGAGAGTGTGGGGGAGACAGGGTCAATCGAGTGTCTGGGGTCTGGATGCACTGTCTGAGACTGTGGATGAGACAGGGTCAATCGAGTGGTTAGGATCTGGAACGCACTGTCTGAGAGTGTGGGGGAGACAGGGTCAATCGAGTGGTTAGGATCTGGAACGCACTGTCTGAGAGTGTGGGGGAGACAGGGTCAATCGAGTGGTTAGGATCTGGACCGCACTGTCTGAGAGTGTGGGGGAGACAGGGTCAATCGAGTGGTTAGGGTCTGGAACGCACTGTCTGAGAGTGTGGGGGAGACAGGGTCAATCAAGTGGTTAGGATCTGGAACGCACTGTTTTAAAGTGTGGGCGAGACAGGGTCAATCGAGTGGTTTGGATCTCGAACGCACTTTCTGAGAGTCTGGGGGAGACAGGGTCAATCTAGTGGTTAGGATATGCAACGCACTGTCTGAGAGTGTGGGGGAGACAGGGTCAATCGAGTGGTTAGGATCTGGACCGCAGTGTCTGAGAGTGTGGGGGAGACAGGGTCAATCGAGTGGTTAGGATCAGGAATGCGCTGTCTGAGTGTGTGGTGGAGACAGGGACAATCGAGTGGTTAGGATCTGGAACGCACTGTCTGAGAGTGTGGGGGAGACAGGGTCAATCGCGTGGTTAGGATCTGGAACGCGCTATCTGAGATTGTGGAGGAGACAGGGTCAATCGAGTGGTTAGGATCTGGAACGCACTGTCTGAGAGTGTGGGGGAGACAGGGTCAATCGTGTGGTTAGGATCTGGAACGCGCTATCTGAGAATGTGGAGGAGACAGGGTCAATCGAGTGGATAGGATCTGGAATGCACTGTCTGAGAGTGTGTTGGAGACAGGGTCAATGGTGTGGTTAGGACCTGGAACGCAGTGAGAGTGTGGGGGAGACAAGGTCAATCGAGTGGCTAGGATCTGGAATGCACTGTCTGAGAGTATGGTGGAGAAATATTCAATCGAGTGTTTAGGATCTGGAATGCACTGTCTGTGAGTGTGCTGGAGACAGGGTCAATCATGAGGTTAGGATCTGGAACGCACTGTCTGAGAGTGTGGGGGAGACAGGGTCAATCGAGTGGTTAGGATCTGGAACGAACTGTCTTACAGTATGGGTAGATAGGGTCAATCGAGTATTTAGGATCTGGAACGCACTGTCTGAGTGTGTGGGGGAGACAGGGTCAATCGAATGCTTTCGATCTGGAACGCACTGTCTGAGAGTGTGGGGGAGACAGCGTCAATCGAATGCTTTCGATCTGGAACGCACTGTCTGAGAGTGCGGGGGAGAGAGGGTCAATCGAATGCTTTCGATCTGGAACGCACGGTCTGAGAGTGTGCTGGAGACAGGGCGAATCGGGTGGTTAGGATCCGGAACGCACTGTCTGAGAGTGTGGGGGAGACAGGGTCAATTGAGTGGTTAGGATCTGGAACGCACTATCTGAGACTGTGGGGGAGACAGGGTCAATCGAGTGGTTAGGATCTGGAACACCCTGTCTGAGAGTGTGGTGGAGACAGAGTCAATCGAGTGGTTAGGATCTGGAACGCACTGTCTGAGAGTGTTGGGGAGACAGGGTCAATCGAGTGGTCAGGATCTGGGACACCCTGTCTGAGAGTGTGGGGGAGACAGGGTCAATCGTGTGGTTAGAATCTGGAACGCACTGTCTGAGAGTGTGGGGGAGACAGGGTCAATCGAGTGGTTAGGATCTGGAACGCACTGTCCGAGAGTGTGGGGGAGACAGGGTCAATCGAGTGGTTAGGATCTGGAACTCACTGGCTGAGTGTGTGGGGGAGACAGGGTCAATCGAGTGGTTAGGATCTGGAACTCACTGTCTGAGAGTGTGGGGGAGACAGGGTCAATCGAGTGGTTAGGATCTGGAACTCACTGTCTGAGAGTGTGGGGGAGACAGGGTCAATCGAGTGGTTAGGATCTGGATCGCACTGTCTGAGAGTGTGGGGGAGACAGGGTCAATCGAGTAGTTAGGATCTGGAACACACTGTCTGAGAGTGTGGGGGAGACAGGGTCAATCGAGTAGTTAGGATCTGGAACGCACTGTCTGAGAGTGTGGGGGAGACAGGGTCAATCGAGTGGTTAGGATCTGGAACGCACTGTCTGAGAGTCTGGGGGAGACAGGGTCAATCGAGTGGTTAGGATCTGGAACACACTGTCAGAGAGTGTGGGGGAGACAGGGTCAATTGAGTGTTTAGGATCTGGAACACCCTGTCTGAGAGTGTGGGGGAGACAGGGTCAATCGAATGGTTAGGATCTGGAAAGAACTGTCTGAGAGTGTGGGGGAGACAGGGTCAATCTAGTGGTTAGGACCTAGAACTCACTGTCTGAGAGTGTGGGGTAGACAGGGTCAATCGAGTGGTTAGGACCTGGAACGCACTGTCTGAGAGTGTGGGGGAGGGTCAATCGAGTGGTTAGGATCTGGAACGCACTGTCTAAGAGTGTGGGGGAGACAGGGTCAATCGAGTGGTTAGGTTGTGGAACGCACTGAGACTGTGGGGATGACAGGGTCAATCGAGTGGTTAGGATCTGGAACGAACTGTCAGAGAGTGTGGGGGAGACAGGGTCAATCGAGTGGTTTGGATCTGGAACGCACTGTTTGAGAGTGTGGGGGAGACAGGGTCAATTGAATGGTTAGGATCTGGAACGCACTGTCTGAGAGTGTGGTGGAGACAGAGTGAATCGAGTGGTTAGGATCTGGAACGCACTGTCTGAGACTGTGGATGAGACAGGGTCAATCGAATGGGTAGGATCTGGAACGCACTGTCGGAGAGTGTGGGGGAGACAGGGTCATTCTAGTGGTTCGGATCTGGAACGCACTGTCTGAGAGTGTGCTGGAGACAGGGTCAATCGAGTGTCTGTGATCTGGAACGCACTGTCTGAGAGTGTGGGGGAGACAGGGTCAATCGAGTAGTTAGGATCTGGAACACACTGAGAGCGTGGGGGAGACAGGGTCAATCGAGAGGTTAGGATCTGGAACACACTGTCTGAGAGTGTGGGGGAGACAGGGTCAATCGAGTGTCTGGGGTCTGGATGCACTGTCTGAGACTGTGGATGAGACAGGGTCAATCGAGTGGTTAGGATCTGGAACGCACTGTCTGAGAGTGTGGGGGAGACAGGGTCAATCGAGTGGTTAGGATCTGGAACGCACTGTCTTAGAGTGTGGGGGAGACAGGGTCAATCGAGTGGTTAGGATCTGCACCGCACTGTCTGAGAGTGTGGGGGAGACAGGGTCAATCGAGTGGTTAGGGTCTGGAACGCACTGTCTGAGAGTGTGGGGGAGACAGGGTCAATCAAGTGGTTAGGATCTGGAACGCACTGTTTTAGAGTGTGGGCGAGACAGGGTCAATCGAGTGGTTTGGATCTCGAACGCACTTTCTGAGAGTCTGGGGGAGACAGGGTCAATCTAGTGGTTAGGATATGCAACGCACTGTCTGAGAGTGTGGGGGAGACAGGGTCAATCGAGTGGTTAGGATCTGGACCGCAGTGTCTGAGAGTGTGGGGGAGACAGGGTCAATCGAGTGGTTAGGATCAGGAATGCGCTGTCTGAGTGTGTGGTGGAGACAGGGACAATCGAGTGGTTAGGATCTGGAACGCACTGTCTGAGAGTGTGGGGGAGACAGGGTCAATCGAATGGTTAGGATCTGGAACGCACTGTCTGAGAGTGTGGGGGAGACAGGGTCAATCGCGTGGTTAGGATCTGGAACGCGCTATCTGAGATTGTGGAGGAGACAGGGTCAATCGAGTGGTTAGGATCTGGAACGCACTGTCTGAGAGTGTGGGGGAGACAGGGTCAATCGTGTGGTTAGGATCTGGAACGCGCTATCTGAGAATGTGGAGGAGACAGGGTCAATCGAGTGGATAGGATCTGGAACGAACTGTCTTACAGTATGTGTAGATAGGGTCAATCGAGTATTTAGGATCTGGAACGCACTGTCTGAGTGTGTGGGGGAGACAGGGTCAATCGAATGCTTTCGATCTGGAACGCACTGTCTGAGAGTGTGGGGGAGACAGCGTCAATCGAATGCTTTCGATCTGGAACGCACTGTCTGAGAGTGCGGGGGAGAGAGGGTCAATCGAATGCTTTCGATCTGGAACGCACGGTCTGAGAGTGTGCTGGAGACAGGGCGAATCGGGTGGTTAGGATCCGGAACGCACTGTCTGAGAGTGTGGGGGAGACAGGGTCAATCGAGTGGTTAGGATCTGGAACGCACTGTCTGAGAGTGTGGGGGAGACAGGGTCAATCGAGTGGTTAGGATCTGGAACTCACTGGCTGAGTGTGTGGGGGAGACAGGGTCAATCGAGTGGTTAGGATCTGGAACTCACTGTCTGAGAGTGTGGGGGAGACAGGGTCAATCGAGTGGTTAGGATCTGGAACTCACTGTCTGAGAGTGTGGGGGAGACAGGGTCAATCGAGTGGTTAGGATCTGGATCGCACTGTCTGAGAGTGTGGGGGAGACAGGGTCAATCGAGTAGTTAGGATCTGGAACGCACTGTCTGAGAGTGTGGGGGAGACAGGGTCAATCGAGTAGTTAGGATCTGGAACGCACTGTCTGAGAGTGTGGGGGAGACAGGGTCAATCGAGTGGTTAGGATCTGGAACGCACTGTCTGAGAGTGTGGGGGAGACAGGGTCAATCGAGTGGTTAGGATCTGGAACACACTGTCAGAGAGTGTGGGGGAGACAGGGTCAATTGAGTGTTTAGGATCTGGAACACCCTGTCTGAGAGTGTGGGGGAGACAGGGTCAATCGAATGGTTAGGATCTGGAAAGAACTGTCTGAGAGTGTGGGGGAGACAGGGTCAATCTAGTGGTTAGGACCTAGAACTCACTGTCTGAGAGTGTGGGGTAGACAGGGTCAATCGAGTGGTTAGGACCTGGAACGCACTGTCTGAGAGTGTGGGGGAGGGTCAATCGAGTGGTTAGGATCTGGAACGCACTGTCTAAGAGTGTGGGGGAGACAGGGTCAATCGAGTGGTTAGGTTGTGGAACGCACTGAGACTGTGGGGATGACAGGGTCAATCGAGTGGTTAGGATCTGGAACGAACTGTCAGAGAGTGTGGGGGAGACAGGGTCAATCGAGTGGTTAGGATCTGGAACGCACTGTCTGAGAGTGTGGGGGAGACAGGGTCAATCGAGTAGTTTGGATCTGGAACGCACTGTTTGAGAGTGTGGGGGAGACAGGGTCAATTGAATGGTTAGGATCTGGAACGCACTGTCTGAGAGTGTGGTGGAGACAGAGTCAATCGAGTGGTTAGGATCTGGAACGCACTGTCTGAGACTGTGGATGAGACAGGGTCAATCGAATGGGTAGGATCTGGAACGCACTGTCGGAGAGTGTGGGGGAGACAGGGTCATTCTAGTGGTTCGGATCTGGAACGCACTGTCTGAGAGTGTGCTGGAGACAGGGTCAATCGAGTGTCTGTGATCTGGAACGCACTGTCTGAGAGTGTGGGGGAGACAGGGTCAATCGAGTAGTTAGGATCTGGAACACACTGAGAGCGTGGGGGAGACAGGGTCAATCGAGAGGTTAGGATCTGGAACACACTGTCTGAGAGTGTGGGGGAGACAGGGTCAATCGAGTGTCTGGGGTCTGGATGCACTGTCTGAGACTGTGGATGAGACAGGGTCAATCGAGTGGTTAGGATCTGGAACGCACTGTCTGAGAGTGTGGGGGAGACAGGGTCAATCGAGTGGTTAGGATCTGGAACGCACTGTCTTAGAGTGTGGGGGAGACAGGGTCAATCGAGTGGTTAGGATCTGGACCGCACTGTCTGAGAGTGTGGGGGAGACAGGGTCAATCGAGTGGTTAGGGTCTGGAACGCACTGTCTGAGAGTGTGGGGGAGACAGGGTCAATCAAGTGGTTAGGATCTGGAACGCACTGTTTTAGAGTGTGGGCGAGACAGGGTCAATCGAGTGGTTTGGATCTCGAACGCACTTTCTGAGAGTCTGGGGGAGACAGGGTCAATCTAGTGGTTAGGATATGCAACGCACTGTCTGAGAGTGTGGGGGAGACAGGGTCAATCGAGTGGTTAGGATCTGGACCGCAGTGTCAGAGAGTGTGGGGGAGACAGGGTCAATCGAGTGGTTAGGATCAGGAATGCGCTGTCTGAGTGTGTGGTGGAGACAGGGACAATCGAGTGGTTAGGATCTGGAACGCACTGTCTGAGAGTGTGGGGGAGACAGGGTCAATCGAATGGTTAGGATCTGGAACGCACTGTCTGAGAGTGTGGGGGAGACACGGTCAATCGCGTGGTTAGGATCTGGAACGCGCTATCTGAGATTGTGGAGGAGACAGGGTCAATCGAGTGGTTAGGATCTGGAACGCACTGTCTGAGAGTGTGGGGGAGACAGGGTCAATCGTGTGGTTAGGATCTGGAACGCGCTATCTGAGAATGTGGAGGAGACAGGGTCAATCGAGTGGATAGGATCTGGAACGAACTGTCTTACAGTATGGGTAGATAGGGTCAATCGAGTATTTAGGATCTGGAACGCACTGTCTGAGTGTGTGGGGGAGACAGGGTCAATCGAATGCTTTCGATCTGGAACGCACTGTCTGAGAGTGTGGGGGAGACAGCGTCAATCGAATGCTTTCGATCTGGAACGCACTGTCTGAGAGTGCGGGGGAGAGAGGGTCAATCGAATGCTTTCGATCTGGAACGCACGGTCTGAGAGTGTGCTGGAGACAGGGCGAATCGGGTGGTTAGGATCCGGAACGCACTGTCTGAGAGTGTGGGGGAGACAGGGTCAATCGAGTGGTTAGGATCTGGAACGCAATATCTGAGAGTGTGGGGGAGACAGGGTCAATCGAGTGGTTAGGATCTGGAACACCCTGTCTGAGAGTGTGGTGGAGACAGAGTCAATCGAGTGGTTAGGATCTGGAACGCACTGTCTGAGAGTGTTGGGGAGACAGGGTCAATCGAGCGGTCAGGATCTGGGACACCCTGTCTGAGAGTGTGGGGGAGACAGGGTCAATCGTGTGGTTAGAATCTGGAACGCACTGTCTGAGAGTGTGGGGGAGACAGGGTCAATCGAGTGGTTAGGATCTGGAACGCACTGTCTGAGAGTGTGGGGGAGACAGGGTCAATCGAGTGGTTAGGATCTGGAACTCACTGGCTGAGTGTGTGGGGGAGACAGGGTCAATCGAGTGGTTAGGATCTGGAACTCACTGTCTGAGAGTGTGGGGGAGACAGGGTCAATCGAGTGGTTAGGATCTGGAACTCACTGTCTGAGAGTGTGGGGGAGACAGGGTCAATCGAGTGGTTAGGATCTGGATCGCACTGTCTGAGAGTGTGGGGGAGACAGGGTCAATCGAGTAGTTAGGATCTGGAACGCACTGTCTGAGAGTGTGGGGGAGACAGGTTCAATCGAGTAGTTAGGATCTGGAACGCACTGTCTGAGAGTGTGGGGGAGACAGGGTCAATCGAGTGGTTAGGATCTGGAACGCACTGTCTGAGAGTGTGGGGGAGACAGGGTCAATCGAGTGGTTAGGATCTGGAACACACTGTCAGAGAGTGTGGGGGAGACAGGGTCAATTGAGTGTTTAGGATCTGGAACACCCTGTCTGAGAGTGTGGGGGAGACAGGGTCAATCGAATGGTTAGGATCTGGAAAGAACTGTCTGAGAGTGTGGGGGAGACAGGGTCAATCTAGTGGTTAGGACCTAGAACTCACTGTCTGAGAGTGTGGGGTAGACAGGGTCAATCGAGTGGTTAGGACCTGGAACGCACTGTCTGAGAGTGTGGGGGAGAGTCAATCGAGTGGTTAGGATCTGGAACGCACTGTCTAAGAGTGTGGGGGAGACAGGGTCAATCGAGTGGTTAGGTTGTGGAACGCACTGAGACTGTGGGGATGACAGGGTCAATCGAGTGGTTAGGATCTGGAACGAACTGTCAGAGAGTGTGGGGGAGACAGGGTCAATCGAGTGGTTAGGATCTGGAACGCACTGTCTGAGAGTGTGGGGGAGACAGGGTCAATCGAGTAGTTTGGATCTGGAACGCACTGTTTGAGAGTGTGGGGGAGACAGGGTCAATTGAATGGTTAGGATCTGGAACGCACTGTCTGAGAGTGTGGTGGAGACAGAGTCAATCGAGTGGTTAGGATCTGGAACGCACTGTCTGAGACTGTGGATGAGACAGGGTCAATCGAATGGGTAGGATCTGGAACGCACTGTCGGAGAGTGTGGGGGAGACAGGGTCATTCTAGTGGTTCGGATCTGGAACGCACTGTCTGAGAGTGTGCTGGAGACAGGGTCAATCGAGTGTCTGTGATCTGGAACGCACTGTCTGAGAGTGTGGGGGAGACAGGGTCAATCGAGTAGTTAGGATCTGGAACGCACTGTTTGAGAGTGTGGGTGGAGACAGGGTCAATCGAGTACTTAGGATCTGGAACGCACTGTCTGAGAGTGTTGGGGAGGGTCAATCGAGTGGTTAGGATCTGGAACGCACTGTCTGAGAGTGTGGGGGAGACAGGGTCAATCCAATGGTTAGGATCTGGAACGCACTGTCTGACAGTGTGGTGGAGACAGGGTCAATCAAGTGGTTAGGATCTGGAACGCACTGTCTGAGAGTGTGGGGGAGACAGGGTCAATCGAGTGGTTAGGTTCTGGAACGCACTGAGACTGTGGGGGTGACAGGGTCCATCGAGTGGTTAGGATCTGGAACGCACTGTCTGATTGTGGTGGCAAAGAGTCAATCGAGTGGTTAGGATCTGGAATGCATTGTCGGAGAGTGTGGGGAAGACAGGGTCAATCGAGTGGTTAGGATTTGGAACGCACTGTCTGAGAGTGTGGGGGAGACAGGGTCAATCGAGTAGTTAGGATCTGGAATGCACTGTTTGAGAGTGTGGGGGAGACAGGGTCAATCGAGTGGTTAGTATCTGGAACACCCTGTCTGAGGGTGTGGGGGAGACAGGGTCAATCGAGTGGTAAGGACTTGGAAAGCACTGTCTGAGAGTTTGGGGGAGACAGGGTCATTCGAGTGGTTAGGATCTGGAACGCACTGTCTGAGAGTGTGGGGGAGACAGGGTCAATCGAGTAGTTAGGATCTGGAACGCATTGTCTGAGAGTGTGGGGGAGACAGGGTCATTCTAGTGGTTCAGATCTAGAAAGCACTGTCTGAGAGTGCGGGGGAGACAGGGTCAATCGAGTGTTTAGGATCTGTAACGCACTGGCTGAGAGTCTGGGGGAGACAGGGTCAATTGAGTGGTTTGGATCTGGGACACGCAATCTGAGAATGTGGTGGAGACAGGGTTAATCGAGTGGATAGGATCTGGATCGCACTGTCTGAGTGTGTGGTGGAGACAGGCTCAATCGAGTAGTTAGGATTTGGAACGCACTGTCTGAGAGTGTGGGGGTGACAGGGTCAATCGTGTGGTTAGGATCAGGAACACACTGTCTGAGAGTGTCGGGGAGACAGGGTCAATCGAATGGTTTGGATCTTGAATGCACTGTCTGAGAGTGTGGGGGAGACAGGATCAATCGTGTGGTTAGGATCTGGAACGCAATGCCTGAGAGTGTTGTGGAGACAGGGTCAATCGTGTGGTTAGGATCTGGAATGCACTGTCTGAGAGTGTGCTGGAGACAGGGTCAATTGAGTGGTTAGGATCTAGAACGCACTGTCTGAGAGTGTGCTGAAGACAGGGACAATCGAGTGGTTAGGATCTGGAACACACTGTCTGAGAGTGTGCTGGAGACAGGGTCAATCGAGTGTTTAGGATCTGGAACACACTGTCTGAGAGTGTGCTGGAGACAGGGTCAATCGTGTGGTTAGGATCTGGAACACGCTATCTGAGAATGTGGTGGAGACATGGTCAAACGAGTGATTAGGATCTGGAACGCACTGTTTGAGAGTGTGGTGGAGACAGGGTCAATCCAGTGGTTAGGATCTGGCACGCACTGTTTGAGAGTGTGGTGGAGACAGGGTCAATCGAGTTGTTAGAATCTGAAACACCCTGTCTGAGAGTGTGGGGGAGACAGGGTCAATCGAGTGGTTAAGATCTGGAACGCACTGTCTGAGAGTGTGCTGGAGACAGGGTCAATCGAGTAGTTAGGATCTGGAACACACTGTCTGAGAGTGTGGGGGAGACAGGGTCAATCGAGTAGTTAGGATCTGAAACACCCTGTCTGAGAGTGTGGGGGTGACAGGGTCAATCGAGTGGTTATGGTCTGGAACGCACTGTCTGAGAGTGTGCTGGAGACAGGGTCAATCGAGTAGTTAGGATCTGGAACGCACTGTCTGAGAGTGTGGGGGAGACAGGGTCAATCGAGTGTTTAGGATCTGGAACGCACTGTCCGAGAGTGTGGGGGAGACAGGGTCAATCGAGTGGTTAGGCTCAGGAACGCACTGAGACTGTGGCGGTGACAGGGTCAATCGAGTGGTTAGGATCTGGAACACACTGTCAGAGAGTGTGGGGGAGACAGGGTCAATCGAGTGGTTAGGATCAGGAACGCACTGTCTGAGAGTATGGGGGAGACAGGGACAATCGCGTAGTTTGGATCTGGAACGCGCTGTTTGAGAGTGTGGGGGAGACAGGGTCAATCGAGTGGTTAGGATCTGGAATGCACTGTCTGAGAGTGTGGGGGAGCCAGGGTCAATTGAATGGTTAGGATCTGGAACGCACTGTCTGAGAGTGTGGTGGAGACAGGGTCAATCGAGTGTCTGTGATCTGGAACGCACTGTCTGAGACTGTGGATGAGACAGGGTCAATCGAGTGGTTAGGATCAGGAACACACTGTTTTAGAGTGTGGGGGAGACAGGGTCAATCGAGTGGTTAGGATCTGGAACGCACTGTTTGAGAGTGTGGGGGAGACAGGGTCAATCGTGTGGTTAGGATCTGGAATGCACTGTCTGAGAGTTTTGGGGAGGGTCAATCGAGTGGTTAGGATCTGGAACACGCTGCCTGAGAGTGTGGGATAGGGTCAATCGAGTGGTTTGGGTCTGGAACGCACTGTCTGAGAGTGTGGGGGAGACAGGGTCAATCGAGTGGTTAGGTTCTGGAACACACTGAGACTGTGGGGGTGACAGGGTCCATCGAGTGGTTAGGATCTGGAACGCACTGTCTGAGAGTGTGGGGGAGACAGGGTCAATCGAGTAGTTATGATCTGGAATGCACTGTTTGAGAGTGTGGGGGAGACAGGGTCAATCGAGTGGTTAGGATCTGGACCGCACTGTCTGAGAGTGTGGGGGAGACATGGTCAATCGAGTGGTTAGGATCTGGAACACACTGTTTTAGAGTGTGGGGGAGACGGGGTCAATCGAGTGGTTACGATCTGGAATGCACTGTCTGAGAGTGTTGGGGAGGGTCAATCGAGTGGTTTGGATCCGGGACACGCAATCTGAGAATGTGGGTGGAGACAGGGTTAATCGAGTGGTTAGGACCTGGAATGCACTTTCTGAGAGTGTGGGGGAGACAGGGTCTATCGAGTGGTTAGGATCTGGAACGCACTGTCTGAGAGTGTGCTGGAGACAGGGTCAATCGAGTAGTTAGGATCTGGAACACACTGTCTGAGAGTGTGGTTGAGACAGGGTCAATCGAGTGGTTAGGATCTGGAATGCACTGTCTGAGAGTGTGGGGGAGACAGGGTCAATCGAGTGGTTAGGATCTGGAACGCACTGTCTGAGAGTGTGGGGGAGACAGGGTCAATCGAGTGTTTAGGATCTGGAACGCACTGGCTGAGAGTCTGGGGGAGACAGGGTCAATCGAGTGGTTTGGATCTGGGACACGCAATCTGAGAATGTGGTGGAGACAGGGTTAATCGAGTGGTTAGGATCTGGATCGCACTGTCTGAGTGTGTGGTGGAGACAGGCTAAATCGAGTAGTTAGGATTTGGAACGCACTGTCTGAGAGTGTGGTGGAGACAGGGTCAATCGTGTGGTTAGGATCAGGAACACACTGTCTGAGAGTGTCGGGGAGACAGGGTCAATCGAATGGTTTGGATCTGGAATGCACTGTCTGAGAGTGTGGGGGAGACAGGGTCAATCGTGTGGTTAGGATCTGGAACGCAATGCCTGAGAGTGTGGTGGAGACAGGGTCAATCGTGTGGTTAGGATCTGGAACGCACTGTCTGAGAGTGTGCTGGAGACAGGGTCAATTGAGTGGTTAGGATCTAGAACGCACTGTCTGAGAGTGTGCTGGAGAAAGGGTCAATCGAGTGGTTAGGATCTGGAACACACTGTCTGAGAGTGTGCTGGAGACAGGGTCAATCGTGTGGTTAGGATCTGGAACACGCTATCTGAGAATGTGGTGGAGACATGGTCAAACGAGTGGTTAGGGTCTGGAACGCACTGTCTGATTTTGTGGGGGAGACAGGGTCAATCGAGTGGTTAGGATCTGGAACGCACTGTCTGAGAGTGTGGGTGAGACAGGGTCAATCGAGTGGTTAGGATCTGGAACGCACTGTCTGAGAGTGTGGGGGAGACAGGGTCAATCGAGTGGTTAGGATCTGGAACGCACTGTCTGAGAGTGTGGGGGAGACAGGGTCAATCAAGTGGTTAGGATCTGGAACGCACTGTCTGAGAGTGTGGGGGAGACAGGGTCAATCGAGTGGTTAGGATCTGGAACGCACTGTCTGAGAGTGTTGGGGAGACAGGGTCAATCAAGTGGTTAGGATCTGGAACGCACTGTCTGAGAGTGTGGGGGAGACAGGGTCAATCGAGTGGTTAGGATCTGGAACGCACTGTCTGAGAGTGTTGGGGAGACAGGGTCAATCAAGTGGTTAGGATCTGGAACGCACTGTCTGAGAGTGTGGGTGAGACAGGGTCAATCGGGTAGTTAGGATCTGGAACGCACTGTTTGAGAGTGTGGTGGAGACAGGGTCAATCGAGTAGTTAGGATCTGGAACGCACTGTTTGAGAGTGTGGTGGAGACAGGGTCAATCGTGTGGTTAGGATCTGAAACACCCTGTCAGAGAGTGTGGGGGAGACAGGGTCAATCTAGTGGTTTGGATCTGGAACGCACTGTCTGAGAGTGTGGGGAAGACAGGGTCAATTGAGTGGTTAGGATCTGGAACGCACTGAGAGTGTGGGGGAGACAGGGTCAATCGAGTGGTTAGGATCTGGAACGCACTGTCTGAGAGTGTAGGGGAGACAGGGTCAATCGAGTGGATAGGATCTGGAACTCCCTGTCTGAGAGTGTGGGGGAGACAGGGTCAATCGTGTGGTTAGGATCTGGAACTCACTGTCTGAGAGTGTGGGGGAGACAGGGTCAATCGTGTGGTTAGGATCTGGAACTCGCTATCTGAGAGTGTGGTGGAGACAGGATCAATCGGGTGGTTAGGATCTGGAACACCCTGTCTGAGAGTGTGGTGGAGACAGGATCAATCTAGTGGTTCGGATCTGGAACGCACTGTTTGGGAGTGTGGGGGAGACAGGGTCAATCGAGTACTTAGGATCTGGAACGCACTGTCTGAGAGTGTTGGGGAGGGTCAATCGTGTGGTTAGGATCTGGAACACGCTGTCTGAGAGTCTGGGGGAGACAGGGTCAATCTAGTGGTTTGGATCCGGAACGCACTGAGAGTGTGGGGGAGACAGGGTCAATCGAGTGGTAGGATCTGGAACGCACTGTCTGAGAGTGTGAGGGAGACAGGGTCAATCGAGTAGTTAGGATCTGGAATGCACTGTCTGAGAGTGTGGGGGAGACAGGGTCAATCGAGTGGTTAGGATCTGGAACGCACTGTCTGAGAGTGTGGGGGAGACAGGGTCAATCAAGTGGTTAGGATCTGGAACACACTGTCTGAGAGTGTGGGGGAGACAGGGTCAATCGAGTGGTTAGGATCTGGAACGCATTGTCTGAGAGTGTGGGGGAGACATGGTCAATCGAGTGGTTAGGATCTGGAACGCACTGTCTGATACTGTGGGTGAGACAGGGTCAATCGAGTGGTTAGGATCTGGAACGCACTGTCTGAGAGTGTGGGGGAGACAGGGTCAATCGAGTGGTTAGGATCTGGAACACACTGTCTGAGAGTGTGGGGGAGACAGGGTCAATCGAGTGGTTAGGATCTGGAACGCATTGTCTGAGAGTGTGGGGGAGACATGGTCAATCGAGTGGTTAGGATCTGGAACGCACTGTCTGAGAGTGTGGGGGAGACAGGGTCATTCTATTGGTTCGGATCTAGAAAGCACTGTCTGAGAGTGTGGGGGAGACAGGGTCAATCGTGTGGTTAGGAGCTGGAACGCAATGCCGGAGAGTGTGGTGGAGACAGGGTCAATCGTGTGGTTAGGATCTGGAACGCACTGTCTGAGAGTGTGCTGGAGACAGGGTCAATTGAGTGGTTAGGATCTAGAACGCACTGTCTGAGAGTGTGCTGGAGAAAGGGTCAATCGAGTGGTTAGGATCTGGAACACACTGTCTGAGAGTGTGCTGGAGACAGGGTCAATCGTGTGGTTAGGATCTGGAACACGCTATCTGAGAATGTGGTGGAGACATGGTCAAACGAGTGGTTAGGGTCTGGAACGCACTGGCTTAGAGTGTGGGGGAGACAGGGTCAATCGAGTGGTTAGGATCTGGAACGCACTGTCTGAGAGTGTGGGTGAGACAGGGTCAATCGAGTGGTTAGGATCTGGAACGCACTGTCTGAGAGTGTGGGTGAGACAGGGTCAATCGAGTGGTTAGGATCTGGAACGCACTCTCTGAGAGTGTGCTGGAGACAGGGTCAATCGTGTGGTTAGGATCTGGAACACGCTATCTGAGAATGTGGTGGAGACATGGTCAAACGAGTGGTTAGGGTCTGGAACGCACTGTCTGAGAGTGTGGGGGAGTCAGGGTCAATCGAGTGGTTAGGATCTGGAATGCACTGTCTGAGAGTGTGGGTGAGACAGGGTCAATCGAGTGGTTAGGATCTGGAACGCACTGTCTGAGAGTGTGGGGGAGACAGGGTCAATCGAGTGGTTAGGATCTGGAACGCACTGTCTGAGAGTGTGGGGGAGACAGGGTCAATCAAGTGGTTAGGATCTGGAACGCACTGTCTGAGAGTGTGGGGGAGACAGGGTCAATCGAGTGGTTAGGATCTGGAACGCACTGTCTGAGAGTGTTGGGGAGACAGGGTCAATCAAGTGGTTAGGATCTGGAACGCACTGTCTGAGAGTGTGGGTGAGACAGGGTCAATCGGGTAGTTAGGATCTGGAACGCACTGTTTGAGAGTGTGGTGGAGACAGGGTCAATCGAGTAGTTAGGATCTGGAACGCACTGTTTGAGAGTGTGGTGGAGACAGGGTCAATCGTGTGGTTAGGATCTGAAACACCCTGTCTGAGAGTGTGGGGGAGACAGGGTCAATCTAGTGGTTAGGATCTGGAACGCACTGTCTGAGAGTGTGGGGGAGACAGGGTCAATTGAGTGGTTAGGATCTGGAACGCACTGAGAGTGTGGGGGAGACAGGGTCAATCGAGTGGTTAGGATCTGGAACGCACTGTCTGAGAGTGTGGGGGAGACAGGGTCAATCGTGTGGTTAGGATCTGGAACTCGCTATCTGAGAGTGTGGTGGAGACAGGGTCAATCGAGTGGTTGGGATCTGGAATGCACTGTCTGAGAGTGTGGGGTAGACAGGATCAATCGAGTGGTTGGGATCTGGAATGCACTGTCTGAGAGTGTGGGGTAGACAGGGTCAATCTAGTGGTTCGGATCTGGAACGCACTGTTTGGGAGTGTGGGGGAGACAGGGTCAATCGAGTGTTTCGGATCTGGAACGCACTGTCTGAGAGTCTGGGGGAGACAGGGTCAATCGAGTGGTTTGGATCTGGGACACGCAATCTGAGAGTGTGCTGGAGACAGGGTCAATCGAGTGGTTAGGATCTGGAACGGACTGTCTGAGAGTGTGCTGGAGACAGGGTCAATCGAGTGTTTAGGATCTGGAACGCACTGTCTGTGAGTCTGGGGGAGACAGGGTCAATCGAGTGGTTTGGATCTGGGACACGCAATCTGAGATTGTGCTGGAGACAGGGTCAATCGAGTGGTTAGGATCTGGAACGCACTGTCTGAGAGTGTGGGGGAGACAGGGTCAATCGTGTGTTTAGGATCTGGAACACGCTATCTGAGAATGTGGTGGAGACATGGTCAAACGAGTGGTTAGGATCTGGAACGCACTGTCTGAGAGTGTGGGGGAGACAGGGTCAATCGAGTGGTTAGGATCTGGAATGCACTGTCTGAGAGGGTGGAGGAGACAGGGTCAATCGAGTAGTTAGGATCTGGAACGCACTGTCTGAGAGTATGGGGGAGACAGGGTCAATCGAGTAGTTAGGATCTGGAACGCACTGTTTGAGAGTGTGGTGGAGACAGGGTCAATCGAGTACTTAGGATCTGGAACGCACTGTCTGAGAGTGTTGGGGAGGGTCAATCGTGTGGTTAGGATCTGGAACACGCTGTCTGAGAGTGTGGGGGAGACAGGGTCAATATAGTGGTTTGGATCCGGAACGCACTGAGAGTGTGGGGGAGACAGGGTCAATCGAGTGGTTAGGATCTGGAACGCACTGTCTGAGAGTGTGAGGGAGACAGGGACAATCGAGTAGTTAGGATCTGGAATGCACTGTCTGAGAGTGTGGGGGAGACAGTGTCAATCGAGTGGTTAGGTTCTGGAACGCACTGTCTGAGAGTGTGGGGGAGACAGGGTCAATCGAGTGGTTAGGATCTGGAACACACTGTCTGAGAGTGTGGGGGAGACAGGGTCAATCGAGTGGTTAGGATCTGGAACGCATTGTCTGAGAGTGTGGGGGAGACATGGTCAATCGAGTGGTTAGGATCTGGAACGCACTGTCTGAGAGTGTGGGTGAGACAGGGTCAATCGGGTAGTTAGGATCTGGAACGCACTGTCTGAGAGTGTGGGGGAGACAGGGTCAATCAAGTGGTTAGGATCTGGAACACACTGTCTGAGAGAGTGGGGGAGACAGGGTCAATCGATTGGTTAAGATCTGGAACGCATTGTCTGAGAGTGTGGGGGAGACATGGTCAATCGAGTGGTTAGGATCTGGAACGCACTGTCTGAGAGTGTGGGGGAGACAGGGTCATTCTAGTGGTTCGGATCTAGAAAGCACTGTCTGAGAGTGTGGGGGAGACAGGGTCAGTCGTGTGGTTAGGATCTGGAACGCAATGCCTGAGAGTGTGGTGGAGACAGGGTCAATCGTGTGGTTAGGATCTGGAACGCACTGTCTGAGAGTGTGCTGGAGACAGGGTCAATTGAGTGGTTAGGATCTAGAACGCACTGTCTGAGAGTGTGCTGGAGAAAGGGTCAATCGAGTGGTTAGGATCTGGAACAGACTGTCTGAGAGTGTGCTGGAGACAGGGTCAATCGTGTGGTTAGGATCTGGAACACGCTATCTGAGAATGTGGTGGAGACATGGTCAAACGAGTGGTTAGGGTCTGGAACGCACTGTCTGAGAGTGTGGGGGAGACAGGGTCAATCGAGTGGTTAGGATCTGGAACGCACTGTCTGAGAGTGTGGGTGAGACAGGGTCAATCGAGTGGTTAGGATCTGGAACGCACTGTCTGAGAGTGTGGGGGAGACAGGGTCAATCGAGTGGTTCGGATCTAGAAAGCACTGTCTGAGAGTGTGGGGGAGACAGGGTCAGTCGTGTGGTTAGGATCTGGAACGCAATGCCTGAGAGTGTGGTGGAGACAGGGTCAATCGTGTGGTTAGGATCTGGAACGCACTGTCTGAGAGTGTGCTGGAGACAGGGTCAATTGAGTGGTTAGGATCTAGAACGCACTGTCTGAGAGTGTGCTGGAGAAAGGGTCAATCGAGTGGTTAGGATCTGGAACAGACTGTCTGAGAGTGTGCTGGAGACAGGGTCAATCGTGTGGTTAGGATCTGGAACACGCTATCTGAGAATGTGGTGGAGACATGGTCAAACGAGTGGTTAGGGTCTGGAACGCACTGTCTGAGAGTGTGGGGGAGACAGGGTCAATCGAGTGGTTAGGATCTGGAACGCACTGTCTGAGAGTGTGGGTGAGACAGGGTCAATCGAGTGGTTAGGATCTGGAACGCACTGTCTGAGAGTGTGGGGGAGACAGGGTCAATCGAGTGGTTAGGATTTGGAACGCACTGTCTGAGAGTGTGGGGGAGACAGGGTCAATCGAGTGGTTAGGATCTGGAACGCACTGTCTGAGAGTGTGGCGGAGACAGGGTCAATCAAGTGGTTAGGATCTGGAACGCACTGTCTGAGAGTGTGGGTGAGACAGGGTCAATCGGTTAGTTAGGATCTGGAACGCACTGTTTGAGAGTGTGGTGGAGACAGGGTCAATCGTGTGGTTAGGATCTGAAACACCCTGTCTGAGAGTGTGGGTGAGACAGGGTCAATCTAGTGGTTAGGATCTGGAACGCACTGTCTGAGAGTGTGGGGGAGACAGGGTCAATTGAGTGGTTAGGATCTGGAACGCACTGAGAGTGTGGGGGAGACAGGGTCAATCGAGTGGTTAGGATCTGGAACGCACTGTCTGAGAGTGTGGGGGAGACAGGGTCAATCGAGTGGTTAGGATCTGGAATGCACTGTCTGAGAGTGTGGGGGAGACAGGGTCAATCGAGTGGTTAGGATCTGGAACGCACTGTCTGAGAGTGTGGGGGAGACAGGGTCAATCGAGTGGTTAGGATCTGGAACGCACTGTCTGAGAGTGTGGGGGAGACAGGGTCAATCGAGTGGTTAGGATCTGGAACGCATTGTCTGAGAGTGTGGGGGAGACATGGTCAATCGAGTGGTTAGGATCTGGAACGCACTGTCTGATACTGTGGGTGAGACAGGGTCAATCGAGTGGTTAGGATCTGGAACGCACTGTCTGAGAGTGTGGGGGAGACAGGGTCAATCGAGTGGTTAGGATCTGGAACACACTGTCTGAGAGTGTGGGGGAGACAGGGTCAATCGAGTGGTTAGGATCTGGAACGCATTGTCTGAGAGTGTGGGGGAGACATGGTCAATCGAGTGGTTAGGATCTGGAACGCACTGTCTGAGAGTGTGGGGGAGACAGGGTCATTCTAGTGGTTCGGATCTAGAAAGCACTGTCTGAGAGTGTGGGGGAGACAGGGTCAATCGTGTGGTTAGGAGCTGGAACGCAATGCCGGAGAGTGTGGTGGAGACAGGGTCAATCGTGTGGTTAGGATCTGGAACGCACTGTCTGAGAGTGTGCTGGAGACAGGGTCAATTGAGTGGTTAGGATCTAGAACGCACTGTCTGAGAGTGTGCTGGAGAAAGGGTCAATCGAGTGGTTAGGATCTGGAACACACTGTCTGAGAGTGTGCTGGAGACAGGGTCAATCGTGTGGTTAGGATCTGGAACACGCTATCTGAGAATGTGGTGGAGACATGGTCAAACGAGTGGTTAGGGTCTGGAACGCACTGTCTTAGAGTGTGGGGGAGACAGGGTCAATCGAGTGGTTAGGATCTGGAACGCACTGTCTGAGAGTGTGGGTGAGACAGGGTCAATCGAGTGGTTAGGATCTGGAACGCACTGTCTGAGAGTGTGGGTGAGACAGGGTCAATCGAGTGGTTAGGATCTGGAACGCACTCTCTGAGAGTGTGCTGGAGACAGGGTCAATCGTGTGGTTAGGATCTGGAACACGCTATCTGAGAATGTGGTGGAGACATGGTCAAACGAGTGGTTAGGGTCTGGAACGCACTGTCTGAGAGTGTGGGGGAGTCAGGGTCAATCGAGTGGTTAGGATCTGGAATGCACTGTCTGAGAGTGTGGGTGAGACAGGGTCAATCGAGTGGTTAGGATCTGGAACGCACTGTCTGAGAGTGTGGGGGAGACAGGGTCAATCGAGTGGTTAGGATCTGGAACGCACTGTCTGAGAGTGTGGGGGAGACAGGGTCAATCAAGTGGTTAGGATCTGGAACGCACTGTCTGAGAGTGTGGGGGAGACAGGGTCAATCGAGTGGTTAGGATCTGGAACGCACTGTCTGAGAGTGTTGGGGAGACAGGGTCAATCAAGTGGTTAGGATCTGGAACGCACTGTCTGAGAGTGTGGGTGAGACAGGGTCAATCGGGTAGTTAGGATCTGGAACGCACTGTTTGAGAGTGTGGTGGAGACAGGGTCAATCGAGTAGTTAGGATCTGGAACGCACTGTTTGAGAGTGTGGTGGAGACAGGGTCAATCGTGTGGTTAGGATCTGAAACACCCTGTCTGAGAGTGTGGGGGAGACAGGGTCAATCTAGTGGTTAGGATCTGGAACGCACTGTCTGAGAGTGTGGGGGAGACAGGGTCAATTGAGTGGTTAGGATCTGGAACGCACTGAGAGTGTGGGGGAGACAGGGTCAATCGAGTGGTTAGGATCTGGAACGCACTGTCTGAGAGTGTGGGGGAGACAGGGTCAATCGTGTGGTTAGGATCTGGAACTCGCTATCTGAGAGTGTGGTGGAGACAGGGTCAATCGAGTGGTTGGGATCTGGAATGCACTGTCTGAGAGTGTGGGGTAGACAGGATCAATCGAGTGGTTGGGATCTGGAATGCACTGTCTGAGAGTGTGGGGTAGACAGGGTCAATCTAGTGGTTCGGATCTGGAACGCACTGTTTGGGAGTGTGGGGGAGACAGGGTCAATCGAGTGTTTCGGATCTGGAACGCACTGTCTGAGAGTCTGGGGGAGACAGGGTCAATCGAGTGGTTTGGATCTGGGACACGCAATCTGAGAGTGTGCTGGAGACAGGGTCAATCGAGTGGTTAGGATCTGGAACGGACTGTCTGAGAGTGTGCTGGAGACAGGGTCAATCGAGTGTTTAGGATCTGGAACGCACTGTCTGTGAGTCTGGGGGAGACAGGGTCAATCGAGTGGTTTGGATCTGGGACACGCAATCTGAGATTGTGCTGGAGACAGGGTCAATCGAGTGGTTAGGATCTGGAACGCACTGTCTGAGAGTGTGGGGGAGACAGGGTCAATCGTGTGTTTAGGATCTGGAACACGCTATCTGAGAATGTGGTGGAGACATGGTCAAACGAGTGGTTAGGATCTGGAACGCACTGTCTGAGAGTGTGGGGGAGACAGGGTCAATCGAGTGGTTAGGATCTGGAATGCACTGTCTGAGAGGGTGGAGGAGACAGGGTCAATCGAGTAGTTAGGATCTGGAACGCACTGTCTGAGAGTATGGGGGAGACAGGGTCAATCGAGTAGTTAGGATCTGGAACGCACTGTTTGAGAGTGTGGTGGAGACAGGGTCAATCGAGTACTTAGGATCTGGAACGCACTGTCTGAGAGTGTTGGGGAGGGTCAATCGTGTGGTTAGGATCTGGAACACGCTGTCTGAGAGTGTGGGGGAGACAGGGTCAATCTAGTGGTTTGGATCCGGAACGCACTGAGAGTGTGGGGGAGACAGGGTCAATCGAGTGGTTAGGATCTGGAACGCACTGTATGAGAGTGTGAGGGAGACAGGGACAATCGAGTAGTTAGGATCTGGAATGCACTGTCTGAGAGTGTGGGGGAGACAGTGTCAATCGAGTGGTTAGGTTCTGGAACGCACTGTCTGAGAGTGTGGGGGAGACAGGGTCAATCGAGTGGTTAGGATCTGGAACACACTGTCTGAGAGTGTGGGGGAGACAGGGTCAATCGAGTGGTTAGGATCTGGAACGCATTGTCTGAGAGTGTGGGGGAGACATGGTCAATCGAGTGGTTAGGATCTGGAACGCACTGTCTGAGAGTGTGGGTGAGACAGGGTCAATCGGGTAGTTAGGATCTGGAACGCACTGTCTGAGAGTGTGGGGGAGACAGGGTCAATCGAGTGGTTAGGATCTGGAACACACTGTCTGAGAGAGTGGGGGAGACAGGGTCAATCGATTGGTTAGGATCTGGAACGCATTGTCTGAGAGTGTGGGGGAGACATGGTCAATCGAGTGGTTAGGATCTGGAACGCACTGTCTGAGAGTGTGGGGGAGACAGGGTCATTCTAGTGGTTCGGATCTAGAAAGCACTGTCTGAGAGAGTGGGGGAGACAGGGTCAGTCGTGTGGTTAGGATCAGGAACGCAATGCCTGAGAGTGTGGTGGAGACAGGGTCAATCGTGTGGTTAGGATCTGGAACGCACTGTCTGAGAGTGTGCTGGAGACAGGGTCAATTGAGTGGTTAGGATCTAGAACGCACTGTCTGAGAGTGTGCTGGAGAAAGGGTCAATCGAGTGGTTAGGATCTGGAACAGACTGTCTGAGAGTGTGCTGGAGACAGGGTCAATCGTGTGGTTAGGATCTGGAACACGCTATCTGAGAATGTGGTGGAGACATGGTCAAACGAGTGGTTAGGGTCTGGAACGCACTGTCTGAGAGTGTGGGGGAGACAGGGTCAATCGAGTGGTTAGGATCTGGAACGCACTGTCTGAGAGTGTGGGTGAGACAGGGTCAATCGAGTGGTTAGGATCTGGAACGCACTGTCTGAGAGTGTGGGGGAGACAGGGTCAATCGAGTGGTTAGGATTTGGAACGCACTGTCTGAGAGTGTGGGGGAGACAGGGTCAATCGAGTGGTTAGGATCTGGAACGCACTGTCTGAGAGTGTGGGGGAGACAGGGTCAATCAAGTGGTTAGGATCTGGAACGCACTGTCTGAGAGTGTGGGTGAGACAGGGTCAATCGGTTAGTTAGGATCTGGAACGCACTGTTTGAGAGTGTGGTGGAGACAGGGTCAATCGTGTGGTTAGGATCTGAAACACCCTGTCTGAGAGTGTGGGTGAGACAGGGTCAATCTAGTGGTTAGGATCTGGAACGCACTGTCTGAGAGTGTGGGGGAGACAGGGTCAATTGAGTGGTTAGGATCTGGAACGCACTGAGAGTGTGGGGGAGACAGGGTCAATCGAGTGGTTAGGATCTGGAACGCACTGTCTGAGAGTGTGGGGGAGACAGGGTCAATCGAGTGGTTAGGATCTGGAATGCACTGTCTGAGAGTGTGGGGGAGACAGGGTCAATCGAGTGGTTAGGATCTGGAACACACTGTCTGAGAGTGTGGGGGAGTCACGGTCAATCGAGTGGTTAGGATCTGGAACGCATTGTCTGAGAGTGTGGGGGAGACATGGTCAATCGAGTGGTTAGGATCTGGAACGCACCGTCTGAGAGTGTGGGGGAGACAGGGTCATTCTAGTGGTTCGGATCTAGAAAGCACTGTCTGAGAGTGTGGGGGAGACAGGGTCAATCGTGTGGTTAGGATCTGGAACGCAATGCCTGAGAGTGTGGTGGAGACAGGGTCAATCGTGTGGTTAGGATCTGGAACGCACTGTCTGAGAGTGTGCTGGAGACAGGGTCAATTGAGTGGTTAGGATCTAGAACGCACTGTCTGAGAGTGTGCTGGAGAAAGGGTCAATCGAGTGGTTAGGATCTGGAACACACTGTCTGAGAGTGTGCTGGAGACAGGGTCAATCGTGTGGTTAGGATCTGGAACACGCTATCTGAGAATGTGGTGGAGACATGGTCAAATGAGTGGTTAGGGTCTGGAACGCACTGTCTGAGAGTGTGGGGGAGACAGGGTCAATCGAGTGGTTAGGATCTGGAACGCACTGTCTGAGAGTGTGGGTGAGACAGGGTCAATCGAGTGGTTAGGATCTGGAACGCACTGTCTGAGAGTGTGGGGGAGACAGGGTCAATCGAGTGGTTAGGATCTGGAACGCACTGTCTGAGAGTGTGGGGGAGACAGGGTCAATCAAGTGGTTAGGATCTGGAACGCACTGTCTGAGAGTGTGGGGGAGACAGGGTCAATCGAGTGGTTAGGATCTGGAACGCACTGTCTGAGAGTGTTGGGTAGACAGGGTCAATCAAGTGGTTAGGATCTGGAACGCACTGTCTGAGAGTGTGGGGGAGACAGGGTCAATCGGGTAGTTAGGATCTGGAACGCACTGTTTGAGAGTGTGGGTGAGACAGGGTCAATCGTGTAGTTAGGATCTGGAACGCACTGTTTGAGAGTGTGGTGGAGACAGGGTCAATCGAGTAGTTAGGATCTGGAACGCACTGTTTGAGAGTGTGGTGGAGACAGGGTCAATCGTGTGGTTAGGATCTGAAACACCCTGTCTGAGAGTGTGGGGGAGACAGGGTCAATCTAGTGGTTAGGATCTGGAACGCACTGTCTGAGAGTGTGGGGGAGACAGGGTCAATTGAGTGGTTAGGATCTGGAACGCACTGAGAGTGTGGGGGAGACAGGGTCAATCGAGTGGTTAGGATCTGGAACGCACTGTCTGAGAGTGTGGGGGAGACAGGGTCAATCGAGTGGTTAGGATCAGGAACGCGCTGTCTGAGTGTGTGGTGGAGACAGGGACAATCGAGTGGTTATGATCTGGAACGCACTGTCTAAGAGTGTGGGGGAGACAGGGTCAATCGTGTGGTTAGGATCTGGAACTCGATATCTGAGAGTGTGGTGGAGACAGGGTCAATCGAGTGGTTGGGATCTGGAATGCACTGTCTGAGAGTGTGGGGTAGACAGGGTCAATCTAGTGGTTCGGATCTGGAACGCACTGTTTGGGAGTGTGGGGGAGACAGGGTCAATCGAGTGTTTAGGATCTGGAACGCACTGTCTGAGAGTGTGGGGGAGACAGGGTCAATCGAGTGGTTTGGATCTGGGACACGCAATCTGAGAGTGTGCTGGAGACAGGGTCAATCGAGTGTTTAGGATCCGGAACGGACTGTCTGAGAGTGTGCTGCAGACAGGGTCAATCGTGTGTTTAGGATCTGGAACACGCTATCTGAGAATGTGGTGGAGACATGGTCAATCGAGTGGTTAGGATCTGGAACGCACTGTTTGAGAGTGTGGTGGAGACAGGGTCAATCGAGTACTTAGGATCTGGAACGCACTGTCTGAGAGTGTTGGGGAGGGTCAATCGTGTGGTTAGGATCTGGAACACGCTGTCTGAGAGTGTGGGGGAGACAGGGTAAATCGAGTCGTTAGGATCTGGAACGCACTGAGAGTGTGGGGGAGACAGGGTCAATCGAGTGGTTAGGATCTGGAACGCACTGTCTGAGAGTGTGAGGGAGACAGGGTCAATCGAGTAGTTAGGATCTGGAACACACTGTCTGCGAGTGTGGGGGAGACAGTGTCAATCGAGTGGTTAGGTTCTGGAAAGCACTGAGACTTTGGGGGTGACAGGGTCAATCGAGTGGTTAGGATCTGGAACGCACTGTCTGATTGTGGTGGCAAAGAGTCAATCGAGTGGTTAGGATCTGGAATGCACTGTCGGAGAGTGTGGGGGAGACAGGGTCAATCGAGTGGTTAGGATCTGGAATGCACTGTTTGAGAGTGTGGGGGAGACAGGGTCAATCGATTGGTTAGTATCTGGAACACCCTGTCTGAGAGTGTGGGGGAGACAGGGTCAATGTAGTGGTTTGGATCCAGGACTCGCAATCTGAGAATGTGGGTGGAGACCGGGTTTATCGAGTGGTTAGGATCTGGAACGCACTGTCTGAGAGTGTGGGGGAGACAGGGTCAATCGAGTGGTAAGGATCTGGAATGCACTGTCTGAGAGTGTGGGGGATACAGGGTCAATCGAGTGGTTAGGATCTGGAACGCACTGTCTGAGAGTGTGGGGGAGACAGGGTCAATCGAGTGGTTAGGATCTGGAACGCATTGTCTGAGAGTGTGGGGGAGACATGGTCAATCGAGTGGTTAGGATCTGGAACGCACTGTCTGAGAGTGTGGTGGAGACAGGGTCAATCGAGTGTTTAGGATCTGGAACGCACTGGCTGAGAGTCTGGGGGAGACAGGGTCAATCGAGTGGTTTGGATCTGGGACACGCAATCTGAGAATGTGGTGGAGACAGGGTTAATCGAGTGGATAGGATCTGGATCGCACTGTCTGAGTGTGTGGTGGAGACAGGCTCAATCGAGTAGTTAGGATTTGGAAGCACTGTCTGAGAGTGTGGGGTTGACAGGGTCAATCGTGTGGTTAGGATCAGGAACACACTGTTTGAGAGTGTCGGGGAGACAGTGTCAATCGAATGGTTTGGATCTGGAATGCACTGTCTGAGAGTGTGGGGGAGACAGGATCAATCGTGCGGTTAGGATCTGGAACGCAATGCCTGAGAGTGTGGTGGAGACAGGGTCAATCGTGTGTTTAGGATCTGGAACGCACTGTCTGAGAGTGTGCTGGAGACAGGGTCAATCGAATGGGTAGGATCTGGAACGCACTGTCGGAGAGTGTGGGGTAGACAGGGTCATTCTAGTGGTTCGGATCTGGAACGCACTGTCTGAGAGTGTGGGGGAGACAGGGTCAATCCAATGGTTAGGATCTGGAACGCACTGTCTGACAGTGTGGTGGAGACAGGGTCAATCAAGTGGTTAGGATCTGGAACGCACTGTCTGAGAGTGTGGGGGAGACAGGGTCAATCGAGTGGTTAGGTTCTGGAACGCACTGAGACTGTGGGGGTGACAGGGTCCATCGAGTGGTTAGGATCTGGAACGCACTGTCTGATTGTGGTGGCAAAGAGTCAATCGAGTGGTTAGGATCTGGAATGCACTGTCGGAGAGTGTGGGGAAGACAGGGTCAATCGAGTGGTTAGGATCTGGAACGCACTGTCTGAGAGTGTGGGGGAGACAGGGTCAATCGAGTAGTTAGGATCTGGAATGCACTGTTTGAGAGTGTGGGGGAGACAGGGTCAATCGAGTGGTTAGTATCTGGAACACCCTGTCTGAGGGTGTGGGGGAGACAGGGTCAATCGAGTGGTTAGGACCTGGAATGCACTGTCTGAGAGTGTGGGGGAGACAGGGTCAATCGAGTGGTTAGGATCTGGAACGCACTGTCTGAGAGTGTGGGGGAGACAGGCTCAATCGAGTAGTTAGGATTTGGAACGCACTGTCTGAGAGTGTGGGGGTGACAGGGTCAATCGTGTGGTTAGGATCAGGAACACACTGTCTGAGAGTGTCGGGGAGACAGGGTCAATCGAATGGTTTGGATCTGGAATGCACTCTCTGAGAGTGTGGGGGAGACAGGATCAATCGTGTGGTTAGGATCTGGAACGCAATGCCTGAGAGTGTGGTGGAGACAGGGTCAATCGTGTGGTTAGGATCTGGAACGCACTGTCTGAGTGTGTGCTGGAGACAGGGTCAATTGAGTGGTTAGGATCTAGAATGCACTGTCTGAGAGTGTGCTGGAGACAGGGACAATCGAGTGGTTAGGATCTGGAACACACTGTCTGAGAGTGTGCTGGAGACAGGGTCAATGGAGTTGTTAGGATCTGGAACAAACTGTCTGAGAGTGTGCTGGAGACAGGGTCAATCGTGTGGTTAGGATCTGGTACACGCTATCTGAGAATGTGGTGGAGACATGGTCAAACGAGTGGTTAGGGTCTGGAACGCACTGTCTGAGAGTGTGGGGGAGACAGGGTCAATCGAGTGGTTAGGATCTGGAACGAACTGTCTGAGAGTGTTGGGGAGACAGGGTCAATCCATTGGTTAGGATCTGGAACGCACTGTTTGAGAGTGTGGTGGAGACAGGGTCAATCGAGTTGTTAGGATCTGAAACACCCTGTCTGAGAGTGTGGGGGAGACAGGGTCAATCGAGTGGTTAAGATCTGGAACGCACTGTCTGAGAGTGTGCTGGAGACAGGGTCAATCGAGTAGTTAGGATCTGGAACACACTGTCTGAGAGTGTGGGGGAGACAGGGTCAATCGAGTTGTTAGTATCTGAAACACCCTGTCTGAGAGTGTGAGGGAGACAGGGTCAATCGAGTGGTTAGGGTCTGGAACACACTGTCTGAGAGTGTGGGGGAGACAGGGTCAATCGAGTAGTTAGGATCTGGAACACACTGTCTGAGAGTGTGGGGGAGACAGGGTCAATCGAGTGTTTAGGATCTGGAACGCACTGTCTGAGAGTGTGGCGGTGACAGTGTCAATCGAGTGGTTAGGATCTGGAACACACTGTCAGAGAGTGTGGGGGAGACAGGGTCAATCGAGTGGTTAGGATCAGGAACGCACTGTCTGAGAGTATGGGGGAGACAGGGACAATCGAGTAGTTTGGATCTGGAACGCGCTGTTTGAGAGTGTGGGGGAGACAGGATCAATCGAGTGGTTAGGATCTGAATCACCCTGTCTGAGAGTGTGGGGGAGACAGGGTCAATTGAATGGTTAGGATCTGGAACGCACTGTCTGAGAGTGTGGTGGAGACAGGGTCAATCGAGTGTCTGTGATCTGGAACGCACTGTCTGAGACTGTGGATGAGACAGGGTCAATCGAGTCGTTAGGATCTGGAACACACTGTTTTAGAGTGTGGGGGAGACAGGGTCAATCGAGTGGTTAGGATCTGGAACGCACTGTTTGAGAGTGTGGGGGAGACAGGGTCAATCGTGTGGTTAGGATCTGGAACGCAATGTCTGAGAGTGTTGGGGAGGGTCAATCGAGTGGTTAGGATCTGGAACACGCTGTCTGAGAGTGTGGGATAGGGTCAATCGAGTGGTTTGGGTCTGGAACGCACTGTCTGAGAGTGTGGGGGAGACAGGGTCAATCGAGTGGTTAGGTTCTGGAACGCACTGAGACTGTGGGGGTGACAGGGTCCATCGAGTGGTTAGGATCTGGAACGCACTGTCTGAGAGTGTGGGGGAGACAGGGTCAATCGAGTAGTTATGATCTGGAATGCACTGTTTGAGAGTGTGGGGGAGACAGGGTCAATCGAGTGGTTAGTATCTGGAACACCCTGTCTGAGGGTGTGGGGGAGACAGGGTCAATCTAGTGGTTTGGATCCGGGACACGCAATCTGAGAATGTGGGTGGAGACAGGGTTAATCGAGTGGTTAGGACCTGGAATGCACTGTCTGAGAGTGTGGGGGATACAGGGTCAATCGAGTGGTTAGGATCTGGAACGCACTGTCTGAGAGTGTGCTGGAGACAGGGTCAATCGAGTAGTTAGGATCGTGAACACACTGTCTGAGAGTGTGGTTGAGACAGGGTCAATCGAGTGGTTAGGATCTGGAATGCACTGTCTGAGAGTGTGGGGGAGACAGGGTCAATCGAGTGGTTAGGATCTGGAACGCACTGTCTGAGAGTGTGGGGGAGACAGGGTCAATCGAGTGTTTAGGATCTGGAACGCACTGGCTGAGAGTCTGGGGGAGACAGGGTCAATCGAGTGGTTTGGATCTGGGACACGCAATCTGAGAATGTGGTGGAGACAGGGTTAATCGAGTGGTTAGGATCTGGAACGCACTGTCTGAGTGTGTGGTGGAGACAGGCTCAATCGAGTAGTTAGGATTTGGAACGCACTGTCTGAGAGTGTGGGTGTGACAGGGTCAATCGTGTGGTTAGGATCAGGAACACACTGTCTGAAAGAGTCGGGGAGACAGGGTCAATCGAATGGTTTGGATCTGGAACGCACTGTCTGAGAGTGTGGGGGAGATAGGGTCAATCGAGTAGTTAGGATCTGGAATGCACTGTTTGAGAGTGTGGGGGAGACAGGGTCAATCGAGTGGTTAGTATCTGGAACACCCTGTCTGAGGGTGTGGGGGAGACAGGGTCAATCGAGTGGTTAGGATCTAGAACGCACTGTCTGAGAGTGTGGGGGAGACAGGGTCAATCGAGTAGTTAGGATCTGGAACGCATTGCCTGAGAGTGTGGGGGAGACAGGGTCATTCTAGTGGTTCAGATCTAGAAAGCACTGTCTGAGAGTGCGGGGGAGACAGGGTCAATCGAGTGTTTAGGATCTGGAACGCACTGGCTGAGAGTCTGGGGGAGACAGGGTCAATCGAGTGGTTTGGATCTGGGACACGCAATCTGAGAATGTGGTGGAGACAGGGTTAATCGAGTGGATAGGATCTGGATCGCACTGTCTGAGTGTGTGGTGGAGACAGGCTCAATCGAGTAGTTAGGATTTGGAACGCACTGTCTGAGAGTGTGGGGGTGACAGGGTCAATCGTGTGGTTAGGATCAGGAACACACTGTCTGAGAGTGTCGGGGAGTCAGGGTCAATCGAATGGTTTGGATCTGGAATGCACTGTCTGAGAGTGTGGGGGAGACAGGATCAATCGTGTGGTTAGGATATGGAACGCAATGCCTGAGAGTGTGGTGGAGACAGGGTCAATCGTATGGTTAGGATCTGGAACGCACTGTCTGAGAGTGTGCTGGAGACAGGGTCAATTGAGTGGTTAGGATCTAGAATGCACTGTCTGAGAGTGTGCTGGAGACAGGGACAATCGAGTGGTTAGGATCTGGAACACACTGTCTGAGAGTGTGCTGGAGACAGGGTCAATGGAGTTGTTAGGATCTGGAACACACTGTCTGAGAGTGTGCTGGAGACAGGGTCAATCGTGTGGTTAGGATCTGGTACACGCTATCTGAGAATGTGGTGGAGACATGGTCAAACGAGTGGTTAGGGTCTGGAACGCACTGTCTGAGAGTGTGGGGGAGACAGGGTCAATCGAGTGGTTAGGATCTGGAACGAACTGTCTGAGAGTGTTGGGGAGACAGTGTCAATCCAGTGGTTAGGATCTGGAACGCACTGTTTGAGAGTGTGGTGGAGACAGGGTCAATCGAGTTGTTAGGATCTGAAACACCCTGTCTGAGATTGTGGGGGAGACAGGGTCAATCGAGTGGTTAAGATCTGGAACGCACTGTCTGAGAGTGTGCTGGAGACAGGGTCAATCGAGTAGTTAGGATCTGGAACACACTGTCTGAGAGTGTGGGGGAGACAGGGTCAATCGAGTTGTTAGTATCTGAAACACCCTGTCTGAGAGTGTGGGGGAGACAGGGTCAATCGAGTGGTTAGGGTCTGGAACGCACTGTCTGAGAGTGTGCTGGAGACAGGGTCAATCGAGTAGTTAGGATCTGGATCACACTGTCTGAGAGTGTGGGGGAGACAGGGTCAATCGAGTGTTTAGGATCTGGAACGCACTGTCTGAGAGTGTGGGGGAGACAGGGTCAATCGAGTGGTTAGGCTCAGGAACGCACTGAGACTGTGGCGGTGACAGTGTCAATCGAGTGGTTAGGATCTGGAACACACTGTCAGAGAGTGTGGGGGAGACAGGGTCAATCGAGTAGTTATGATCTGGAATGCACTGTTTGAGAGTGTGGGGGAGACAGGGTCAATCGAGTGGTTAGTATCTGGAACACCCTGTCTGATGGTGTGGGGGAGACAGGGTCAATCTAGTGGTTTGGATCCGGGACACGCAATCTGAGAATGTGGGTGGAGACAGGGTTAATCGAGTGGTTAGGACCTGGAATGCACTGTCTGAGAGTGTGGGGGATACAGGGTCAATCGAGTGGTTAGGATCTGGAACGCACTGTCTGAGAGTGTGCTGGAGACAGGGTCAATCGAGTAGTTAGGATCGTGAACACACTGTCTGAGAGTGTGGTTGAGACAGGGTCAATCGAGTGGTTAGGATCTGGAATGCACTGTCTGAGAGTGTGGGGGAGAGAGGGTCAATCGAGTGGTTAGGATCTGGAACGCACTGTCTGAGAGTCTGGGGGAGACAGGGTCAATCGAGTGGTTTGGATCTGGGACACGCAATCTGAGAATGTGGTGGAGACAGGGTTAATCGAGTGGTTAGGATCTGGATCGCACTGTCTGAGTGTGTGTTGGAGACAGGCTCAATCGAGTAGTTAGGATTTGGAACGCACTGTCTGAGAGTGTGGGTGTGACAGGGTCAATCGTGTGGTTAGGATCAGGAACACACTGTCTGAGAGTGTCGGGGAGACAGGGTCAATCGAATGGTTTGGATCTGGAATGCACTGTCTGAGAGTGTGGGGGAGACAGGGTCAATCGTGTGGTTAGGATCTGGAACGCAATGCCTGAGAGTGTGGTGGAGACAGGGTCAATCGTGTGGTTAGGATCTGGAACGCACTGTCTGAGAGTGTGCTGGAGACAGGGTCAATTGAGTGGTTAGGATCTAAAACGCACTGTCTGAGAGTGTGCTGGAGAAAGGGTCAATCGAGTGGTTAGGATCTGGAACACACTGTCTGAGAGTGTGCTGGAGACAGGGTCAATCGTGTGGTTAGGATCTGGAACACGCTATCTGAGAATGTGGTGGAGACATGGTCAAACGAGTGGTTAGGGTCTGGAACGCACTGTCTGAGAGTGTGGGGGAGACAGGGTCAATCGAGTGGTTAGGATCTGGAACGCACTGTCTGAGAGTGTGGGGGAGACAGGGTCAATCGAGTGGTTAGGATCTGGAACGCACTGTCTGAGAGTGTGGGGGAGACAGGGTCAATCGATTGGTTAGGATCTGAAACGCACTGTCTGAGATTGTGGGGGAGACAGGGTCAATCAAGTGGTTAGGATCTGGAACGCACTGTCTGAGAGTGTGGGGGAGACAGGGTCAATCGAGTGGTTAGGATCTGGAACGCACTGTCTGAGATTGTTGGGGAGACAGGGTCAATCAAGTGGTTAGGATCTGGAACGCACTGTCTGAGAGTGTGGGTGAGACAGGGTCAATCGGGTAGTTAGGATCTGGAACGCACTGTTTGAGAGTGTGGTGGAGACAGGGTCAATCGAGTAGTTAGGATCTGGAACGCACTGTTTGAGAGTGTGGTGGAGACAGGGTCAATCGTGTTGTTAGGATCTGAAACACCCTTTCTGAGAGTGTGGGGGAGACAGGGTCAATCTAGTGGTTAGGATCTGGAACGCACTGTCTGAGAGTGTGGGGGAGACAGGGTCAATTGAGTGGTTAGGATCTGGAACGCACTGAGAGTGTGGGGGAGACAGGGTCAATCGAGTGGTTAGGATCTGGAACGCACTGTCTGAGAGTGTGGGGGAGACAGGGTCAATCGAGTGGTTAGGATCTGGAACTCACTGTCTGAGAGTGTGGGGGAGACAGGGTCAATCGTGTGGTTAGGATCTGGAACGCAATGCCTGAGATTGTGGTGGAGACAGGGTCAATCGTGTGGTTAGGATCTGGAACGCACTGTCTGAGAGTGTGCTGGAGACAGGGTCAATTGAGTGGTTAGGATCTAAAACGCACTGTCTGAGAGTGTGCTGGAGAAAGGGTCAATCGAGTGGTTAGGATCTGGAACACACTGTCTGAGAGTGTGCTGGAGACAGGGTCAATCGTGTGGTTAGGATCTGGAACACGCTATCTGAGAATGTGGTGGAGACATGGTCAAACGAGTGGTTAGGGTCTGGAACGCACTGTCTGAGAGTGTGGGGGAGACAGGGTCAATCGAGTGGTTAGGATCTGGAACGCACTGTCTGAGAGTGTGGGTGAGACAGGGTCAATCGAGTGGTTAGGATCTGGAACGCACTGTCTGAGAGTGTGGGGGAGACAGGGTCAATCGATTGGTTAGGATCTGAAACGCACTGTCTGAGATTGTGGGGGAGACAGGGTCAATCAAGTGGTTAGGATCTGGAACGCACTGTCTGCGAGTGTGGGGGAGACAGGGTCAATCGAGTGGTTAGGATCTGGAACGCACTGTCTGAGATTGTTGGGGAGACAGGGTCAATCAAGTGGTTAGGATCTGGAACGCACTGTCTGAGAGTGTGGGTGAGACAGGGTCAATCGGGTAGTTAGGATCTGGAACGCACTGTTTGAGAGTGTGGTGGAGACAGGGTCAATCGAGTAGTTAGGATCTGGAACGCACTGTTTGAGAGTGTGGTGGAGACAGGGTCAATCGTGTTGTTAGGATCTGAAACACCCTTTCTGAGAGTGTGGGGGAGACAGGGTCAATCTAGTGGTTAGGATCTGGAACGCACTGTCTGAGAGTTTGGGGGAGACAGGGTCAATTGAGTGGTTAGGATCTGGAACGCACTGAGAGTGTGGGGGAGACAGGGTCAATCGAGTGGTTAGGATCTGGAACGCACTGTCTGAGAGTGTGGGGGAGACAGGGTCAATCGAGTGGTTAGGATCTGAAACTCACTGTCTGAGAGTGTGGGGGAGACAGGGTCAATCGTGTGGTTAGGATCTGGAACTCACTGTCTGAGAGTGTGGGGGAGACAGGGTCAATCGTGTGGTTAGGATCTGGAACTCGCTATCTGAGAGTGTGGTGGAGACAGGATCAATCGGGTGGTTAGGATCTGGAACACCCTGTCTGAGAGTGTGGGGGAGACAGGATCAATCGAGTGGTTGGGATCTGGAATGCACTGTCTGAGAGTGTGGGGTAGACAGGGTCAATCTAGTGGTTCGGATCTGGAACGCACTGTTTGGGAGTGTGGGGGAGACAGGGTCAATCGAGTGTTTAGGATCTGGAACGGACTGTCTGAGAGTGTGCTGGAGACAGGGTCAATCGAGTGGTTAGGATCTGGAACGGACTGTCTGAGAGTGTGCTGGAGACAGGGTCAATCGTGTGTTTAGGATCTGGAACACGCTATCTGAGAATGTGGTGGAGACATGGTCAAACGAGTGGTTAGGATCTGGAACGCACTGTCTGAGAGTGTGGGGGAGACAGGGTCAATCGAGTACTTAGGATCTGGAACGCACTGTCTGAGAGTGTTGGGGAGGGTCAATCGTGTGGTTAGGATCTGGAACGCACTGTCTGAGAGTGTGAGGGAGACAGGGTCAATCGAGTAGTTAGGATCTGGAACACACTGTCTGCGAGTGTGGGGGAGACAGTGTCAATCGAGTGGTTAGGTTCTGGAAAGCACTGAGACTGTGGGGGTGAAAGGGTCAATCGAGTGGTTAGGATCTGGAACGCACTGTCTGATTGTGGTGGCAAAGAGTCAATCGAGTGGTTAGGATCTGGAATGCACTGTCTGAGAGTGTGGGGGAGACAGGGTCAATCGAGTGGTTAGGATCTGGAACGCACTGTCTGAGAGTGTGGGGGAGACAGGGTCAATCGAGTGGTTAGGATCTGGAACACACTGTCTGAGAGTGTGGGGGAGACAGGGTCTTTCGAGCAGTTAGGATCTGGAACGCATTGTCTGAGAGTGTGGGGGAGACATGGTCAATCGAGTGTTTAGGATCTGGAACGCACTGTCTGAGAGTGTGGGGGAGACAGGGTCATTCTAGTGGTTCGGATCTAGAAAGCACTGTCTGAGAGTGCGGGGGAGACAGGGTCAATCGAGTGTTTAGGATCTGGAACGCACTGTCTGAGAGTGTGGGGGAGACAGGGTCAATCTAGTGGTTTGGTTCCGGGACTCGCAATCTGAGAATGTGGGTGGAGACCGGGTTAATCGAGTGGTTAGGATCTGGAACGGACTGTCTGAGAGTGTGGGGGAGACAGGGTCAATCGAGTGGTTAGGATCTGGAATGCACTGTCTGAGAGTGTGGGGGATACAGGGTCAATCGAGTGGTTAGGATCTGGAACGCACTGTCTGAGATTGTGGGGGAGACAGGGTCAATCGAGTGGTTAGGATCTGGAACACACTGTCTGAGAGTGTGGGGGAGACAGGGTCAATCGAGTGGTTAGGATCTGGAACGCATTGTCTGAGAGTGTGGGGGAGACATGGTCAATCGAGTGGTTAGGATCTGGAACGCACTGTCTGAGACTGTGGGTGAGACAGGGTCAATCGAGTGGTTAGGATCTGGAACGCACTGTCTGAGAGTGTGGAGGAGACAGGGTCAATCGAGTGGTTAGGATCTGGAACACACTGTCTGAGAGTGTGGGTGAGACAGGGTCAATCGAGTGGTTAGGATCTGGAACGCATTGTCTGAGAGTGTGGGGGAGACATGGTCAATCGAGTGGTTAGGATCTGGAACGCACTGTCTGAGAGTGTGGGGGAGACAGGGTCATTCAAGTGGTTCGGATCTAGAAAGCACTGTCTGAGAGTGTGGGGGAGACAGGGTCAATCGTGTGGTTAGGATCTGGAACGCAATGCCTGAGAGTGTGGTGGAGACAGGGTCAATCGTGTGGTTAGGATCTGGAACGCACTGTCTGAGAGTGTGCTGGAGACAGGGTCAATTGAGTGGTTAGGATCTAGAACGCACTGTCTGAGAGTGTGCTGGAGAAAGGGTCAATCGAGTGGTTAGGATCTGGAACAGACTGTCTGAGAGTGTGCTGGAGACAGGGTCAATCGTGTGGTTAGGATCTGGAACACGCTATCTGAGAATGTGGTGGAGACATGGTCAAACGAGTGGTTAGGGTCTGGAACGCACTGTCTGAGAGTGTGGGGGAGACAGGGTCAATCGAGTGGTTAGGATCTGGAACGCACTGTCTGAGAGTGTGGGTGAGACAGGGTCAATCGAGTGGTTAGGATCTGGAACGCACTGTCTGAGAGTGTGGGTGAGACAGGGTCAATCGGGTAGTTAGGATCTGGAACGCACTGTTTGAGAGTGTGGTGGAGACAGGGTCAATCGAGTAGTTAGGATCTGGAACGCACTGTTTGAGAGTGTGGTGGAGACAGGGTCAATCGTGTGGTTAGGATCTGAAACACCCTGTCTGAGAGTGTGGGGGAGACAGGGTCAATCTAGTGGTTAGGATCTGGAACGCACTGTCTGAGAGTGTGGGGGAGACAGGGTCAATTGAGTGGTTAGGATCTGGAACGCACTGAGAGTGTGGGGGAGACAGGGTCAATCGAGTGGTTAGGATCTGGAACGCACTGTCTGAGAGTGTGGGGGAGACAGGGTCAATCGAGTGGTTAGGATCAGGAACGCGCTGTCTGAGTGTGTGGTGGAGACAGGGACAATCGAGTGGTTATGATCTGGAATGCACTGTCTAAGAGTGTGGGGGAGACAGGGTCAATCGAATGGTTAGGATCTGGAACTCGCTGTCTGAGAGTGTGGGGGAGACAGGGTCAATCGTGTGGTTAGGATCTGGAACTCGCTATCTGAGAGTGTGGTGGAGACAGGGTCAATCGAGTGGTTGGGATCTGGAATGCACTGTCTGAGAGTGTGGGGTAGACAGGGTCAATCTAGTGGTTCGGATCTGGAACGCACTGTTTGGGAGTGTGGGGGAGACAGGGTCAATCGAGTGTTTAGGATCTGGAACGCACTGTCTGAGAGTGTGGGGGAGACAGGGTCAATCGAGTGGTTTGGATCTGGGACACGCAATCTGAGAGTGTGCTGGAGACAGGGTCAATTGAGTGGTTAGGATCTGGAATGGACTGTCTGAGAGTGTGCTGGAGACAGGGTCAATCGAGTGTTTAGGATCTGGAACGCACTGTCTGTGAGTCTGGGGGAGACAGGGTCAATCGAGTGGTTTGGATCTGGGACACGCAATCTGAGAGTGTGCTGGAGACAGGGTCAATCGAGTGGTTAGGATCTGGAACGCACTGTCTGCGAGTGTGCTGGAGACAGGGTCAATCGTGTGTTTAGGATCTGGAACACGCTGTCTGAGAGTGTGGGGGAGACAGGGTCAATCGAGTGGTTAGGATCTGGAACGCACTGAGAGTGTGGGGGAGACAGGGTCAATCGAGTGGTTAGGATCTGGAACGCACTGTCTGAGAGTGTGAGTGAGACAGGGTCAATCGAGTAGTTAGGATCTGGAACACACTGTCTGCGAGTGTGGGGGAGACAGTGTCAATCGAGTGGTTAGGTTCTGGAAAGCACTGAGACTGTGGGGGTGACAGGGTCAATCGAGTGGTTAGGATCTGGAACGCACTGTCTGATTGTGGTGGCAAAGAGTCAATCGAGTGGTTAGGATCTGGAATGCACTGTCGGAGAGTGTGGGGGAGACAGGGACAATCGAGTGGTTAGGATCTGGAACGCACTGTTTGAGAGTGTGGGGGAGACAGGGTCAATCGAGTGGTTAGGATGTGGAACACACTGTCTGAGAGTGTGGGGGAGACAGGGTCAATCGAGCAGTTAGGATATGGAACGCATTGTCTGAGAGTGTGGGGGAGACATGGTCAATCGAGTGGTTAGGATCTGGAACGCACTGTCTGAGAGTGTGGGGGAGACAGGGTCAATCGAGTGGTTAGTATATGGAACGCACTGTCTGAGAGTGTGGGGGAGACAGGGTCATTCTAGTGGTTCGGATCTAGAAAGCACTGTCTGAGAGTGCGGGGGAGACAGGGTCAATCGAGTGTTTAGGATCTGGAACGCACTGTCTGAGAGTGTGGGGGAGACAGGGCCAATCTAGTGGTTTGGATCCGGGATTCGCAATCTGAGAATGTGGGTGGAGACCGGGTTAATCGAGTGGTTAGGATCTGGAACGGACTGTCTGAGTGTGTGGGGGAGACAGGGTCAATCGAGTGGTTAGGATCTTGGATGCACTGTCTGAGAGTGTGGGGGATACAGGGTCAATCGAGTGGTTAGGATCTGGAACGCACTGTCTGAGAGTGTGGGGGAGACAGGGTCAATCGAGTGGTTAGGATCTGGAACGGACTGTCTGAGAGTGTGGGGGAGACAGGGTCAATCGAGTGGTTAGGATCTGGAATGCACTGTCTGAGAGTGTGGGGGAGACAGGGTCAATCGAGTGGTTAGGATCTGGAATGCTCTGTCTGAGAGTGTGGGGGAGACAGGGTCAATCGAGTGGTTAGGATCTGGAACGCATTGTCTGAGAGTGTGGGGGAGACATGGTCAATCGAGTGGTTTGGATCTGGAATGCACTGTCTGAGAGTGTGGGTGAGACAGGGTCAATCGAGTGGTTAGGATCTGGAACGCACTGTCTGAGAGTGTGGGGGAGACAGGGTCTATCGAGTGGTTAGGATCTGGAACACACTGTCTGAGAGTGTGGGGGAGACAGGGTCAATCGAGTGGTTAGGATCTGGAACGCATTGTCTGAGAGTGTGGGGGAGACATGGTCAATCGAGTGGTTAGGATCTGGAACGCACTGTCTGAGAGTGTGGGGGAGACAGGGTCAATCGAGTGGTTAGGATCTGGAACGCACTGTCTGAGAGTGTGGGGGAGACAGGGTCAATCAAGTGGTTAGGATCTGGAACGCACTGTCTGAGAGTGTGGGGGTGACAGGGTCAATCGAGTGGTTAGGATCTGGAACGCACTGTCTGAGAGTGTTGGGGAGACAGGGTCAATCAAGTGGTTAGGATCTGGAACGCACTGTCTGAGAGTGTGGGTGAGACAGGGTCAATCGGGTAGTTAGGATCTGGAACGCACTGTTTGAGAGTGTGGTGGAGACAGGGTCAATCGAGTAGTTAGGATCTGGAACGCACTGTTTGAGAGTGTGGTGGAGACAGGGTCAATCGTGTGGTTAGGATCTGAAACACCCTGTCTGAGAGTGTGGGGGAGACAGGGTCAATCTAGTGGTTAGGATCTGGAACGCACTGTCTGAGAGTGTGGGGGAGACAGGGTCAATTGAGTGGTTAGGATCTGGAACGCACTGAGAGTGTGGGGGAGACAGGGTCAATCGAGTGGTTAGGATCTGGAACGCACTGTCTGAGAGTGTGGGGGAGACAGGGTCAATCGAGTGGTTAGGATCAGGAACGCGCTGTCTGAGTGTGTGGTGGAGACAGGGACAATCGAGTGGTTATGATCTGGAACGCACTGTCTAAGAGTGTGGGGGAGACAGGGTCAATCGAATGGTTAGGATCTGGAACTCGCTGTCTGAGAGTGTGGGGGAGACAGGGTCAATCGTGTGGTTAGGATCTGGAACTCGCTATCTGAGAGTGTGGTGGAGACAGGGTCAATCGAGTGGTTGGGATCTGGAATGCACTGTATGAGAGTGTGGGGTAGACAGGGTCAATCTAGTGGTTCGGATCTGGAACGCACTGTTTGGGAGTGTGGGGGAGACAGGGTCAATCGAGTGTTTAGGATCTGGAACGCACTGTCTGAGAGTGTGGGGGAGACAGGGTCAATCGAGTGGTTTGGATCTGGGACACGCAATCTGAGAGTGTGCTGGAGACAGGGTCAATCGAGTGGTTAGGATCTGGAACGGACTGTCTGAGAGTGTGCTGCAGACAGGGTCAATCGAGTGTTTAGGATCTGGAACGCACTGTCTGTGAGTCTGGGGGAGACAGGGTCAATCGAGTGGTTTGGATCTGGGACACGCAATCTGAGAGTGTGCTGGAGACAGGGTCAATCGAGTGGTTAGCATCTGGAACGCACTGTCTGAGAGTGTGCTGGAGACAGGGTCAATCGTGTGTTTAGGATCTGGAACACGCTATCTGAGAATGTGGTGGAGACATGGTCAAACGATTGGTTAGGATCTGGAACGCACTGTCTGAGAGGGTGGGGGAGACAGGGTCAATCGAGTAGTTAGGATCTGGAACGCACTGTCTGAGAGTATGGGGGAGACAGGGTCATTCGAGTAGTTAGGATCTGGAACGCACTGTTTGAGAGTGTGGTGGAGACAGGGACAATCGAGTACTTAGGATCTGGAACGCACTGTCTGAGCGTGTTGGGGAGGGTCAATCGTGTGGTTAGGATCTGGAACACGCTGTCTGAGAGTGTGGGGGAGACAGGGTCAATCGAGTGGTTAGGATCTGGAACGCACTGAGAGTGTGGTGGAGACAGGGTCAATCGAGTGGTTAGGATCTGGAACGCACTGTCTGAGAGTGTGAGGGAGACAGGGTCAATCGATTAGTTAGATTCTGGAACACACTGTCTGCGAGTGTGGGGGAGACAGTGTCAATCGAGTGGTTAGGTTCTGGAAAGCACTGAGACTGTGGGGGTGACAGGGTCAATCGAGTGGTTAGGATCTGGAACGCACTGTCTGATTGTGGTGGCAAAGAGTCAATCGAGTGGTTAGGATCTGGAATGCACTGTCAGAGAGTGTGGGGGAGACAGGGTCAATCGAGTGGTTAGTATCTGGAACACCCTGTCTCAGAGTGTGGGGGAGACAGGGTCAATCTAGTGGTTTGGATCCAGGACTCGCAATCTGAGAATGTGGGTGGAGACCGGGTTAATCGAGTGGTTAGGATCTGGAACGGACTGTCTGAGAGTGTGGGGGAGACAGGGTCAATCGAGTGGTTAGGATCTGGAATGCACTGTCTGAGAGTGTGGGGGATACAGGGTCAATCGAGTGGTTAGGATCTGGAACACGCTGTCTGAGAGTGTGGGGGAGACAGGGTCAATCGAGTGGTAAGGATCTGGAACGGACTGTCTGAGAGTGTGGGGGAGACAGGGTCAATCGAGTGGTTAGGATCTGGAATGCACTGTCTGAGAGTGTGGGGGAGACAGGGTCAATCGAGTGGTTAGGATCTGGAACGCACTGTCTGAGAGTGTGGGGGAGAGAGGGTCAATCGAGTGGTTAGGATCTGGAACACACTGTCTGAGAGTGTGGGGGAGACAGGGTCAATCGAGTGGTTAGGATCTGGAACGCATTGTCTGAGAGTGTGGGGGAGACATGGTCAATCGAGTGGTTAGGATCTGGAACGCACTGTCTGAGAGTGTGGGGGAGACAGGGTCATTCTAGTGGTTCGGATCTAGAAAGCACTGTCTGAGAGTGTGGGGGTGACAGGGTCAATCGTGTGGTTAGGATCAGGAACACACTGTCTGAGAGTGTCGGGGAGACAGGGTCAATCAAATGGTTTGGATCTGGAATGCACTGTCTGAGAGTGTGGTGGAGACAGGGTCAATCGTGTGGTTAGGATCTGGAACGCTCTGTCTGAGAGTGTGCTGGAGACAGGGTCAATTGAGTGGTTAGGATCTAGAACGCACTGTCTGAGAGTGTGCTGGAGACAGGGACAATCGAGTGGTTAGGATCTGGAACACACTGTCTGAGAGTGTGCTGGAGAAAGGGTCAATCGAGTGGTTAGGATCAGGAACACACTGTCTGAGAGTGTGCTGGAGACAGGGTCAATCGTGTGGTTAGAATCTGGAACACGCTATCTGAGAATGTGGTGGAGACATGGTCAAACGAGTGGTTAGCGTCTGGAACGCACTGTCTGAGAGTGTGGGGGAGACAGGGTCAATCGAGTGGTTAGGATCTGGAACGCACTGTCTGAGAGTGTGCTGGAGACAGGGTCAATCGAGTTGTTAGGATCTGAAACACCCTGTCTGAGAGTGTGGGGGAGACAGGGTCAATCGAGTGGTTAGGATCAGGAACGCTCTGTCTGAGAGTATGGGGGAGACAGGGACAATCGAGTAGTTTGGATCTGGAACGCGCTGTTTGAGAGTGTGGGGGAGACAGGATCAATTGAATGGGTAGGATCAGGAACGCACTGTCTGAGAGTGTGGGGGAGACAGGGTCAATCGAGTGGTTAGGATCTGGAACGCACTGTCTGAGAGTGTGGGGGAGACAGGGTCAATCGAGTGGTTAGGATCTGGAACGCACTGTTTGAGAGTGTGGGGGAGACAGGGTCAATCGTGTGGTTAGGATCTGGAACGCACTGTTTGAGAGTGTGGGGGAGACAGGGTCAATCGAGTGGTTAGGGTCTGGAACGCACTGTCTGAGAGTGTTGGGGAGGGTCAATCGAGTGGTTAGGATCTGGAACACGCTGTCTGAGAGTGTGGGATAGGGTAAATCGAGTGGTTTGGGTCTGGAACGCACTGTCTGAGAGTGAGGGGGAGACAGGGTCAATCGAGTGGTTAGGTTCTGGAACGCACTGAGACTGTGGGGGTGACAGGTTCCATCGAGTGGTTAGGATCTGGAACGCACTGTCTGAGAGTGTGGGGGAGACAGGGTCAATCGAGTAGTTATGATCTGGAATGCACTGTTTGAGAGTGTGGGGGAGACAGGGTCAATCGAGTGGTTAGTTTCTGGAACACCCTGTCTGAGGGTGTGGGGGAGACAGGGTCAATCTAGTGGTTTGGATCCGGGACACGCAATCTGAGAATGTGGGTGGAGACAGGGTTAATCGAGTGGTTAGGACCTGGAATGCACTGTCTGAGAGTGTGGGGGATACAGGGTCAATCGAGTGGTTAGGATCTGGAACGCACTGTCTGAGAGTGTGCTGGAGACAGGGTCAATCGAGTAGTTAGGATCTGGAACACACTGTCTGAGAGTGTGGTTGAGACAGGGTCAATCGAGTGGTTAGGATCTGGAATGCACTGTCTGAGAGTGTGGGGGAGTCAGGGTCAATCGAGTGGTTAGGATCTGGAACGCAATGTCTGAGAGTGTGGGGGAGACAGGGTCAATCGAGTGTTTAGGATCTGGAACGCACTGGCTGAGAGTCTGGGGGAGACAGGGTCAATCGAGTGGTTTGGATCTGGGACACGCAATCTGAGAATGTGGTGGAGACAGGGTTAATTGAGTGGTTAGGATCTGGATCGCACTGTCTGAGTGTGTGGTGGAGACAGGCTCAATCGAGTAGTTAGGATTTGGAACGCACTGTCTGAGAGTGAGGGGGTGACAGGGTCAATCGAATGGTTTGGATCTGGAATGCACTGTCTGAGAGTGTGGGGGAGACAGGGTCAATCGTGTGGTTAGGATCTGGAACGCAATGCCTGAGAGTGTGGTGGAGACAGGGTCAATCGTGTGGTTAGGATCTGGAACGCACTGTCTGAGAGTGTGCTGGAGACAGGGTCAATTGAGTGGTTAGGATCTAGAACGCACTGTCTGAGAGTGTGGGGGAGACAGGGTCAATCGAGTGTTTAGGATCTGGAACGCACTGTCTGAGAGTGTGGGGGAGACAGGGTCATTCTAGTGGTTCGGATCTAGAAAGCACTGTCTGAGAGTGCGGGGGAGACAGGGTCAATCGAGTGTTTAGGATCTGGAACGCACTGTCTGAGAGTGTGGGGGAGACAGGGCCAATCTAGTGGTTTGGATCCGGGATTCGCAATCTGAGAATGTGGGTGGAGACCGGGTTAATCGAGTGGTTAGGATCTGGAACGGACTGTCTGAGTGTGTGGGGGAGACAGGGTCAATCGAGTGGTTAGGATCTTGGATGCACTGTCTGAGAGTGTGGGGGATACAGGGTCAATCGAGTGGTTTGGATCTGGAACGCACTGTCTGAGAGTGTGGGGGAGACAGGGTCAATCGAGTGGTTAGGATCTGGAACGGACTGTCTGAGCGTGTGGGGGAGACAGGGTCAATCGAGTGGTTAGGATCTGGAATGCACTGTCTGAGAGTGTGGGGGAGACAGGGTCAATCGAGTGGTTAGGATCTGGAATGCTCTGTCTGAGAGTGTGGGGGAGACAGGGTCAATCGAGTGGTTAGGATCTGGAACGCATTGTCTGAGAGTGTGGGGGAGACATGGTCAATCGAGTGGTTTGGATCTGGAATGCACTGTCTGAGAGTGTGGGTGAGACAGGGTCAATCGAGTGGTTAGGATCTGGAACGCACTGTCTGAGAGTGTGGGGGAGACAGGGTCTATCGAGTGGTTAGGAACTGGAACACACTGTCTGAGAGTGTGGGGGAGACAGGGTCAATCGAGTGGTTAGGATCTGGAACGCATTGTCTGAGAGTGTGGGGGAGACATGGTCAATCGAGTGGTTAGGATCTGGAACGCACTGTCTGAGAGTGTGGGGGAGACAGGGTCATTCTAGTGGTTAGGATCTGGAACGCACTGTCTGAGAGTGTGGGGGAGACAGGGTCAATCGAGTGGTTAGGATCTGGAACGCACTGTCTGAGAGTGTGGGTGAGACAGGGACAATCGAGTGGTTAGGATCTGGAACGCACTGTCTGAGAGTGTGGGGGAGACAGGGTCAATCGAGTGGTTAGGATCTGGAACGCACTGTCTGAGAGTGTGGGGGAGACAGGGTCAATCAAGTGGTTAGGATCTGGAACGCACTGTCTGAGAGTGTGGGGGTGACAGGGTCAATCGAGTGGTTAGGATCTGGAACGCACTGTCTGAGAGTGTTGGGGAGACAGGGTCAATCAAGTGGTTAGGATCTGGAACGCACTGTCTGAGAGTGTGGGTGAGACAGGGTCAATCGGGTAGTTAGGATCTGGAACGCACTGTTTGAGAGTGTGGTGGAGACAGGGTCAATCGAGTAGTTAGGATCTGGAACGCACTGTTTGAGAGTGTGGTGGAGACAGGGTCAATCGTGTGGTTAGGATCTGAAACACCCTGTCTGAGAGTGTGGGGGAGACAGGGTCAATCTAGTGGTTAGGATCTGGAACGCACTGTCTGAGAGTGTGGGGGAGACAGGGTCAATTGAGTGGTTAGGATCTGGAACGCACTGAGAGTGTGGGGGAGACAGGGTCAATCGAGTGGTTAGGATCTGGAACGCACTGTCTGAGAGTGTGGGGGAGACAGGGTCAATCGAGTGGTTAGGATCAGGAACGCGCTGTCTGAGTGTGTGGTGGAGACAGGGACAATCGAGTGGTTATGATCTGGAACGCACTGTCTAAGAGTGTGGGGGAGACAGGGTCAATCGAATGGTTAGGATCTGGAACTCGCTGTCTGAGAGTGTGGGGGAGACAGGGTCAATCGTGTGGTTAGGATCTGGAACTCGCTATCTGAGAGTGTGGTGGAGACAGGGTCAATCGAGTGGTTGGGATCTGGAATGCACTGTATGAGAGTGTGGGGTAGACAGGGTCAATCTAGTGGTTCGGATCTGGAACGCACTGTTTGGGAGTGTGGGGGAGACAGGGTCAATCGAGTGTTTAGGATCTGGAACGCACTGTCTGAGAGTGTGGGGGAGACAGGGTCAATCGAGTGGTTTGGATCTGGGACACGCAATCTGAGAGTGTGCTGGAGACAGGGTCAATCGAGTGGTTAGGATCTGGAACGGACTGTCTGAGAGTGTGCTGCAGACAGGGTCAATCGAGTGTTTAGGATCTGGAACGCACTGTCTGTGAGTCTGGGGGAGACAGGGTCAATCGAGTGGTTTGGATCTGGGACACGCAATCTGAGAGTGTGCTGGAGACAGGGTCAATCGAGTGGTTAGCATCTGGAACGCACTGTCTGAGAGTGTGCTGGAGACAGGGTCAATCGTGTGTTTAGGATCTGGAACACGCTATCTGAGAATGTGGTGGAGACATGGTCAAACGATTTGTTAGGATCTGGAACGCACTGTCTGAGAGGGTGGGGGAGACAGGGTCAATCGAGTAGTTAGGATCTGGAACGCACTGTCTGAGAGTATGGGGGAGACAGGGTCATTCGAGTAGTTAGGATCTGGAACGCACTGTTTGAGAGTGTGGTGGAGACAGGGACAATCGAGTACTTAGGATCTGGAACGCACTGTCTGAGCGTGTTGGGGAGGGTCAATCGTGTGGTTAGGATCTGGAACACGCTGTCTGAGAGTGTGGGGGAGACAGGGTCAATCGAGTGGTTAGGATCTGGAACGCACTGAGAGTGTGGTGGAGACAGGGTCAATCGAGTGGTTAGGATCTGGAACGCACTGTCTGAGAGTGTGAGGGAGACAGGGTCAATCGATTAGATAGATTCTGGAACACACTGTCTGCGAGTGTGGGGGAGACAGTGTCAATCGAGTGGTTAGGTTCTGGAAAGCACTGAGACTGTGGGGGTGACAGGGTCAATCGAGTGGTTAGGATCTGGAACGCACTGTCTGATTGTGGTGGCAAAGAGTCAATCGAGTGGTTAGGATCTGGAATGCACTGTCAGAGAGTGTGGGGGAGACAGGGTCAATCGAGTGGTTAGTATCTGGAACACCCTGTCTCAGAGTGTGGGGGAGACAGGGTCAATCTAGTGGTTTGGATCCAGGACTCGCAATCTGAGAATGTGGGTGGAGACCGGGTTAATCGAGTGGTTAGGATCTGGAACGGACTGTCTGAGAGTGTGGGGGAGACAGGGTCAATCGAGTGGTTAGGATCTGGAATGCACTGTCTGAGAGTGTGGGGGATACAGGGTCAATCGAGTGGTTAGGATCTGGAACACGCTGTCTGAGAGTGTGGGGGAGACAGCGTCAATCGAGTGGTAAGGATCTGGAACGGACTGTCTGAGAGTGTGGGGGAGACAGGGTCAATCGAGTGGTTAGGATCTGGAATGCACTGTCTGAGAGTGTGGGGGAGACAGGGTCAATCGAGTGGTTAGAATCTGGAACACACTGTCTGAGAGTGTGGGGGAGACAGGGTCAATCGAGTGGTTAGGATTTGGAACGCATTGTCTGAGAGTGTGGGGGAGACATGGTCAATCGAGTTGTTTGGATCTGGAATTCACTGTCTGAGAGTGTGGGTGAGACAGGGTCAATCGAGTGGTTAGGATCTGGAACGCACTGTCTGAGAGTGTGGGGGAGAGAGGGTCAATCGAGTGGTTAGGATCTGGAACACACTGTCTGAGAGTGTGGGGGAGACAGGGTCAATCGAGTGGTTAGGATCTGGAACGCATTGTCTGAGAGTGTGGGGGAGACATGGTCAATCGAGTGGTTAGGATCTGGAACGCACTGTCTGAGAGTGTGGGGGAGACAGGGTCATTCTAGTGGTTCGGATCTAGAAAGCACTGTCTGAGAGTGTGGGGGTGACAGGGTCAATCGTGTGGTTAGGATCAGGAACACACTGTCTGAGAGTGTCGGGGAGACAGGGTCAATCAAATGGTTTGGATCTGGAATGCACTGTCTGAGAGTGTGGTGGAGACAGGGTCAATCGTGTGGTTAGGATCTGGAACGCTCTGTCTGAGAGTGTGCTGGAGACAGGGTCAATTGAGTGGTTAGGATCTAGAACGCACTGTCTGAGAGTGTGCTGGAGACAGGGACAATCGAGTGGTTAGGATCTGGAACACACTGTCTGAGAGTGTGCTGGAGAAAGGGTCAATCGAGTGGTTAGGATCAGGAACACACTGTCTGAGAGTGTGCTGGAGACAGGGTCAATCGTGTGGTTAGAATCTGGAACACGCTATCTGAGAATGTGGTGGAGACATGGTCAAACGAGTGGTTAGCGTCTGGAACGCACTGTCTGAGAGTGTGGGGGAGACAGGGTCAATCGAGTGGTTAGGATCTGGAACGCACTGTCTGAGAGTGTGCTGGAGACAGGGTCAATCGAGTTGTTAGGATCTGAAACACCCTGTCTGAGAGTGTGGGGGAGACAGGGTCAATCGAGTGGTTAGGATCAGGAACGCACTGTCTGAGAGTATGGGGGAGACAGGGACAATCGAGTAGTTTGGATCTGGAACGCGCTGTTTGAGAGTGTGGGGGAGACAGGATCAATCGAATGGGTAGGATCAGGAACGCACTGTCTGAGAGTGTGGGGGAGACAGGGTCAATCGAGTGGTTAGGATCTGGAACGCACTGTCTGAGAGTGTGGGGGAGACAGGGTCAATCGAGTGGTTAGGATCTGGAACGCACTGTTTGTGAGTGTGGGGGAGACAGGGTCAATCGTGTGTTTAGGATCTGGAACGCACTGTTTGAGAGTGTGGGGGAGACAGGGTCAATCGAGTGGTTAGGGTCTGGAACGCACTGTCTGAGAGTGTTGGGGAGGGTCAATCGAGTGGTTAGGATCTGGAACACGCTGTCTGAGAGTGTGGGATAGGGTAAATCGAGTGGTTTGGGTCTGGAACGCACTGTCTGAGAGTGAGGGGGAGACAGGGTCAATCGAGTGGTTAGGTTCTGGAACGCACTGAGACTGTGGGGGTGACAGGTTCCATCGAGTGGTTAGGATCTGGAACGCACTGTCTGAGAGTGTGGGGGAGACAGGGTCAATCGAGTAGTTATGATCTGGAATGCACTGTTTGAGAGTGTGGGGGAGACAGGGTCAATCGAGTGGTTAGTTTCTGGAACACCCTGTCTGAGGGTGTGGGGGAGACAGGGTCAATCTAGTGGTTTGGATCCGGGACACGCAATCTGAGAATGTGGGTGGAGACAGGGTTAATCGAGTGGTTAGGACCTGGAATGCACTGTCTGAGAGTGTGGGGGATACAGGGTCAATCGAGTGGTTAGGATCTGGAACGCACTGTCTGAGAGTGTGCTGGAGACAGGGTCAATCGAGTGGTTAGGATCTGGAACGCACTGTCTGAGAGTGTGGGGGATACAGGGTCAATCAAGTGGTTAGGATCTGGAACGCACTGTCTGAGAGTGTGGGGGAGACAGGGTCAATCGAGTGGTTAGGATCTGGAACGCACTGTCTGAGAGTGTGGGTGAGACAGGGTCAATCGGGTAGTTAGGATCTGGAACGCACTGTTTGAGAGTGTGGTGGAGACAGGGTCAATCGAGTAGTTAGGATCTGGAACGCACTGTTTGAGAGTGTGAAGGAGACAGGGTCAATCGTGTGGTTAGGATCTGAAACACCCTGTCTGAGAGTGTGGGGGAGACAGGGTCAATCTAGTGGTTAGGATCTGGAACGCACTGTCTGAGAGTGTGGGGGAGACAGGGTCAATTGAGTGGTTAGGATCTGGAACGAACTGAGAGTGTGGGGGAGAGAGGGTCAATCGAGTGGTTAGGATCTGGAACGCACTGTCTGAGAGTGTGGGGGAGACAGGGTCATTCTAGTGGTTCGGATCTAGAAAGCACTGTCTGAGCGTGCGGGGGAGACAGGGTCAATCGAGTGTTTAGGATCTGGAACGCACTGTCTGAGAGTGTGGGGGAGACAGGGTCAATCTAGTGGTTTGGATCCGGGACTCGCAATCTGAGAATGTGGGTGGAGACCGGGTTAATCGAGTGGTTAGGATCTGGAACGGACTGTCTGAGAGTGTGGAAGAGACAGGGTCAATCGAGTGGTTAGGATCTGGAATGCACTGTCTGAGAGTGTGGGGGATACAGGGTCAATCGAGTGGTTAGGATCTGGAACGCACTGTCTGAGAGTGTGGGGGAGACAGGGTCAATCGAGTGGTTAGGATCTGGAACACACTTTCAGAGAGTGTGGGGGAGACAGGGTCAATCGAGTGGTTAGGATCTGGAACGCATTGTCTGAGAGTGTGGGGGAGACATGGTCAATCGAGTGGTTAGGATCTGGAACGCACTGTCTGAGAGTGTGGGTGAGAAAGGGTCAATCGAGTGGTTAGGATCTGGAACGCACTGTCTGAGAGTGTGGGGGAGACAGGGTCATTCTAGTGGTTCGGATCTAGAAAGCACTGTCTGAGAGCGTGGGGGAGACAGGGTCAATCGTGTGGTTAGGATCTGGAACGCAATGCCTGAGAGTGTGGTGGAGACAGGGTCAATCGTGTGGTTAGGATCTGGAACGCACTGTCTGAGAGTGTGCTGGAGACAGGGTCAATTGAGTGGTTAGGATCTAGAACGCACTGTCTGAGAGTGTGCTGGAGAAAGGGTCAATCGAGTGGTTAGGATCTGGAACACACTGTCTGAGAGTGTGCTGGAGACAGGGTCAATCGTGTGGTTAGGATCTGGAACACGCTATCTGAGAATGTGGTGGAGACATGGTCAAACGAGTGGTTAGGGTCTGGAACGCACTGTCTGAGAGTGTGGGGGAGACAGGGTCAATCGAGTGGTTAGGATCTGGAACGCACTGTCTGAGAGTGTGGGGGAGACAGGGTCAATCAAGTGGTTAGGATCTGGAACGCACTGTCTGAGAGTGTGGGGGAGACAGGGTCAATCGAGTGGTTAGGATCTGGAACGCACTGTCTGAGAATGTTGGGGAGAGAGGGTCAATCAAGTGGTTAGGATCTGGAACGCACTGTCTGAGAGTGTGGGTGAGACAGGGTCAATCGGGTAGTTAGGATCTGGAACGCACTGTTTCAGAGTGTGGTGGAGACAGGGTCAATCGAGTAGTTAGGATCTGGAACGCACTGTTTGAGAGTGTGGTGGAGACAGGGTCAATCGAGTGGTTAGGATCTGAAACACCCTGCCTGAGAGTGTGGGGGAGACAGGGTCAATCTAGTGGTTAGGATCTGGAACGCACTGTCTGAGAGTGTGGGGGAGACAGGGTCAATTGATTGGTTAGGATCTGGAACGCACTGAGAGTGTGGGGGAGACAGGGTCAATCGAGTGGTTAGGATCTGGAACGCACTGTCTGAGAGTGTGGGGGAGACAGGGTCAATCGAGTGGTTAGGATCAGGAACGCGCTGTCTGAGTGTGTGGTGGAGACAGGGACAATCGAATGGTTATGATCTGGAACGCACTGTCTAAGAGTGTGGGGGAGACAGGGTCAATCGAATGGTTAGGATCTGGAACTCACTGTCTGAGAGTGTGGGGGAGACAGGGTCAATCGTGTGGTCAGGATCTGGAACTCGCTATCTGAGAGTGTGGTGGAGACAGGGTCAATCGAGTGGTTGGGATCTGGAATGCACTGTCTGAGAGTGTGGGGTAGACAGGGTCAATCTAGTGGTTCGGATCTGGAACGCACTGTTTGGGAGTGTGGGGGAGACAGGGTCAATCGAGTGTTTAGGATCTGGAACACACTGTCTGAGAGTGTGGGGGAGACAGGGTCAATCGAGTGGTTTGGATCTGGGACACGCAATCTGAGAGTGTGCTGGAGACAGGGTCAATCGAGTGGTTAGGATCTGGAACGGACTGTCTGAGAGTGTGCTGGAGACAGGGTCAATCGAGTGTTTAGGATCTGGAACGCACTGTCTGTGAGTCTGGGGGAGACAGGGTCAATCGAGTGGTTTGGATCTGGGACACGCAATCTGAGAGTGTGCTGGAGACAGGGTCAATCGAGTGTTTAGGATCTGGAACGCACTGTCTGAGAGTGTGCTGGAGACAGGGTCAATCGTGTGTTTAGGATCTGGAACACGCTATCTGAGAATGTGGTGGAGACAAGGTCAAACGAGTGGTTAGGATCTGGAACGCACTGTCTGAGAGTGTGGGGGAGACAGGGTCAATCGAGTGGTTAGGATCTGGAACGCACTGTCTGAGAGGGTGGGGGAGACAGGGTCAATCGAGTAGTTAGGATCTGGAACGCACTGTCTGAGAGTATGGGGGAGACAGGGTCAATCGAGTAGTTAGGATCTGGAACGCACTGTTTGAGAGTGTGGTGGAGACAGGGTCAATCGAGTACTTAGGATCTGGAACGCACTGTCTGAGAGTGTTGGGGAGGGTCAATCGTGTGGTTAGATCTGGAACACGCTGTCTGAGAGTGTGGGGGAGACAGGGTCAATCGAGTGGTTAGGATCTGGAACGCACTGAGAGTGTGGTGGAGACAGGGTCAATCGAGTGGTTAGGATCTGGAGCGCACTGTCTGAGAGTGTGAGGGAGACAGGGTCAATCGAGTAGTTAGGATCTAGAACACACTGTCTGCGAGTGTGGGGGAGACAGTGTCAATCGAGTGGTTAGGTTCTGGAAAGCACTGAGACTGTGGGGGTGACAGGGTCAATCGAGTGGTTAGGATCTGGAACGCACTGTCTGATTGTGGTGGCAAAGAGTCAATCGAGTGGTTAGGATCTGGAATGCACTGTCGGAGAGTGTGGGGGAGACAGGGTCAATCGAGTGGTTAGGATCTGGAATGCACTGTTTGAGAGTGTGGGGGAGACAGGGTCAATCGAGTGGTTAGTATCTGGATCACCCTGTCTGAGAGTGTGGGGGAGACAGGGTCAATCTAGTGGTTTGGATCCAGGACTCGCAATCTGAGAATGTGGGTGGAGACCGGGTTAATCGAGTGGTTAGGATCTGGAACGCACTGTCTGAGAGTGTGGGGGAGACAGGGTCAATCGAGCGGTTAGGATCTGGAATGCACTGTCTGAGAGTGTGGGGGATACAGGGTCAATCGAGTGGTTAGGATCTGGAACGCACTGTCTGAGAGTGTGGGGGAGACAGGGTCAATCGAGTGGTTAGGATCTGGAACGCATTGTCTGAGAGTGTAGGGGAGACATGGTCAATCGAGTGGTTAGGATCTGGAACGCACTGTCTGAGAGTGTGGGTGAGACTGGGTCAATCTAGTGGTTCGGATCTAGAAAGCACTGTCTGAGAGTGCGGGGGAGACAGGGTCAATCGAGTGTTTAGGATCTGGAACGCACTGTCTGTAGTATGGGGGAGACAGGGTCAATCGAGTGGTTTGGATCTGGGACACGCAATCTGAGAATGTGGTGGAGAGAGGGTTAATCGAGTGGTTAGGACCTGGAATGCACTGTCTGAGAGTGTGGGGGAGACAAGGTCAATCCAATGGTTAGGATCTGGAACGCACTGTCTGAGAGTGTGGTGGAGACAGAGGCAATCAAGTGGTTAGGATCTGGAACGCACTGTCTGAGAGTGTGCTGGAGACAGGGTCAATCGAGTAGTTAGGATCAGGGACCCACTGTCTGAGAGTGTGGTGGGGACAGGGTCAATCGAGTGTTTAGGATCTGGAACGCACTGTCTGAGAGTGTGGGGGTGACAGGGTCAATCGAGTGGTTAGGATCTGGAACGCACTGTCTGTGAGTGTGGGGGTGACAGGGTCGATCGATTGGTTAGGTTCTGGAACACACTGTCTGAGAGTGTGGGGGAGACAGGGTCAATCGAGTGGTTTGGATCTGGGACAAGCAATCTGAGAGTGTGCTGGAGACAGGGTCAATCGAGTGGTTAGGATCTGGAACGGACTGTCTGAGAGTGTGCTGGAGACAGGGTCAATCGAGTGTTTAGGATCTGGAACGCACTGTCTGTGAGTCTGGGGGAGACAGGGTCAATCGAGTGGTTTGGATCTGGGACACGCAATCTGAGAATGTGCTGGAGACAGGGTCAATCGAGTGGTTAGGATCTGGAACGCACTGTCTGAGAGTGTGCTGGAGACAGGGTCAATCGTGTGTTTAGGATCTGGAACACGCTATCTGAGAATGTGGTGGAGACAAGGTCAAATGAGTGGTTAGGATCTGGAACGCACTGTCTGAGAGTGTGGGGGAGACAGGGTCAATCGAGTGGTTAGGATCTGGAACGCACTGTCTGAGAGGGTGGGGGAGACAGGGTCAATCGAGTAGTTAGGATCTGGAACGCACTGTCTGAGAGTATGGGGGAGACAGGGTCAATCGAGTAGTTAGGATCTGGAACGCACTGTTTGAGAGTGTGGTGGAGACAGGGTCAATCGAGTACTTAGGATCTGGAAAGCACTGTCTGAGAGTGTTGGGGAGGGTCAATCGTGTGGTTAGGATCTGGAACACGCTGTCTGAGAGTGTGGGGGAGACAGGGTCAATCGAGTGGTTAGGATCTGGAACGCACTGAGAGTGTGGGGGAGACAGGGTCAATCGAGTGGTTAGGATCTGGAACGCACTGTCTGAGAGTGTGAGGGAGACAGGGTCAATCGAGTAGTTAGGATCTAGAACACACTGTCTGCGAGTGTTGGGGAGACAGTGTCAATCGAGTGGTTAGGTTCTGGAAAGCACTGAGACTGTGGGGGTGACAGGGTAAATCGAGTGGTTAGGATCTGGAACGCACTGTCTGATTGTGGTGGCAAAGAGTCAATCGAGTGGTTAGGATCTGGAATGCACTGTCGGAGAGTGTGGGGGAGACAGGGTCAATCGAGTGGTTAGGATCTGGAACGCACTGTTTGAGAGTGTGGGGGAGACAGGGTCAATCGAGTGGTTAGTATCTGGAACACCCTGTCTGAGAGTGTGGGGGAGACAGGGTCAATCTAGTGGTTTGGATCCAGGACTCGCAATCTGAGAATGTGGGTGGAGACCGGGTTAATCGAGTGGTTAGGATCTGGAACCCACTGTCTGAGAGTGTGGGGGAGACAGGGTCAATCGAGCGGTTAGGATCTGGAATGCACTGTCTGAGAGTGTGGGGGATACAGGGTCAATCGAGTGGTTAGGATCTGGAACGCACTGTCTGAGAGTGTGGGGGAGACATGGTCAATCGAGTGGTTAGGATCTGGAACGCATTGTCTGAGAGTGTGGGGGAGACATGGTCAATCGAGTGGTCAGGATCTGGAACGCACTGTCTGAGAGTGTGGGTGAGACAGGGTAAATCTAGTGGTTCGGATCTAGAAAGCACTGTCTGAGAGTGCGGGGGAGACAGGGTCAATCGAGTGTTTAGGACCTGGAACGCACTGTCTGTAGTATGGGGGAGACAGGGTGAAGCGAGTGGTTTGGATCTGGGACACGCAATCTGAGAATGTGGTGGAGACAGGGTTAATCGAGTGGTTAGGACCTGGAATGCACTGTCTGAGAGTGTGGGGGAGACAAGGTCAATCCAATGGTTAGGATCTGGAACGCACTGTCTGAGAGTGTGGTGGAGACAGAGGCAATCAAGTGGTTAGGATCTGGAACGCACTGTCTGAGAGTGTGCTGGAGACAGGGTCAATCGAGTAGTTAGGATCAGGAACGCACTGTCTGAGAGTGTGGTGGAGACAGGGTCAATCGAGTGTTTAGGATCTGGAACGCACTGTCTGAGAGTGTGGGGGAGACAGGGTCAATCGAGTGGTTAGGATCTGGAACGCACTGTCTGAGAGTGTGGGGGAGACAGGGTCGATCGAGTGGTTAGGTTCTGGAATGCACTGAGACTGTGGGGGTGACAGGGTCAATCGAGTGGTTAGGATCTGGAACGCACTGTAATAGAGTGTGGGGGAGACAGCGTCACTCGAGTAGTTAGGATCTGAAACGCACTGTTTGAGAGTGTGGTGGAGACAGGGTCAATCGAGTAGTTTGGATCTGGAACACACAGTTTGAGAGGATGGGGGAGACAGGGTCAATCGAGTGGTTAGGATCTGAAACACCCTGTCTGAGAGTGTGGGGGAGACAGGGTCAATTGAATGGTTAGGATCTGGAACGCACTGTCTGAGAGTGTGGTGGAGACAGAGTCAATCGAGTGGTTAGGATCTGGAACGCACTGTCTGAGACTGTGGATGAGACAGGGTCAATCGAATGGGTAGGATCAGGAACGCACTGTCTGAGAGTGTGGGGGAGACAGGGTCAATCGAGTGGTTAGGATCTGGACCGCACTGTCTGAGAGTGTGGGGGAGACAGGGTCAATCGAGTGGTTTGGATCTGGAACGCACTGTTTTAGAGTGTGGGCGAGACAAGGTCAATCGAGTGGTTTGGATCTCGAACGCACTTTCTGAGAGTGTGGGGGAGACAGGGTCAATCGTGTGGTTAGGATCTGGAACGCACTGTCTGAGAGTGTGCTGGAGACAGGGTCAATTGAGTGGTTAGGATCTAGAACGCACTGTCTGAGAGTGTGCTGGAGAAAGGGTCAATCGAGTGGTTAGGATCTTGAACAGACTGTCTGAGAGTGTGCTGGAGACAGGGTCAATCGTGTGGTTAGGATCTGGAACACGCTATCTGAGAATGTGGTGGAGACATGGTCAAACGAGTGGTTAGGGTCTGGAACGCACTGTCTGAGAGTGTGGGGGAGACAGGGTCAATCGAGTGGTTAGGATCTGGAACGCACTGTCTGAGAGTGTGGGTGAGACAGGGTCAATCGAGTGGTTAGGATCTGGAACGCACTGTCTGAGAGTGTGGGGGAGACAGGGGCAATCGAGTGGTTAGGATCTGGAACGCACTGTCTGAGAGTGTGGGGGAGACAGGGTCAATCAAGTGGTTAGGATCTGGAACGCACTGTCTGAGAGTGTGGGGGAGACAGGGTCAATCGAGTGGTTAGGATCTGGAACGCACTGTCTGAGAGTGTTGGGGAGACAGGGTCTATCAAGTGGTTAGGATCTGGAACGCACTGTCTGAGAGTGTGGGTGAGACAGGGTCAATCGAGTATTTAGGATCTGGAACGCACTGTCTGAGAGTATGGGGGAGACAGGGTCAATCGAGTAGTTAGGATCTGGAACGCACTGTTTGAGAGTGTGGTGGAGACAGGGTCAATCGAGTACTTAGGATCTGGAACGCACTGTCTGAGAGTGTTGGGGAGGGTCAATCGTGTGGTTAGGATCTGGAACACGCTGTCTGAGAGTGTGGGGGAGACAGGGTCAATCGAGTGGTTAGGATCTGGAACGCACTGAGAGTGTGGGGGAGACAGGGTCAATCGAGTGGTTAGGATCTGGAACGCACTGTCTGAGAGTGTGAGGGAGACAGGGTCAATCGAGTAGTTAGGATCTAGAACACACTGTCTGCGAGTGTGGGGGAGACAGTGTCAATCGAGTGGTTAGGTTCTGGAAAGCACTGAGACTGTGGGGGTGACAGGGTCAATCGAGTGGTTAGGATCTGGAACGCACTGTCTGATTGTGGTGGCAAAGAGTCAATCGAGTGGTTAGGATCTGGAATGCACTTTCGGAGAGTGTGGGGGAGACAGGGTCAATCGAGTGGTTAGGATCTGGAATGCACTGTTTGAGAGTGTGGGGGAGACAGGGCCAATCGAGTGGTTAGTATCTGGAACACCCTGTCTGAGAGTGTGGGGGAGACAGGGTCAATCTAGTGGTTTGGATCCAGGACTCGCAATCTGAGAATGTGGGTGGAGACCGGGTTAATCGAGTGGTTAGGATCTGGAACGCACTGTCTGAGAGTGTGGGGGAGACAGGGTGAATCGAGCGGTTAGGATCTGGAATGCACTGTCTGAGAGTGTGGGGGATACAGGGTCAATCGAGTGGTTAGGATCTGGAACGCACTTTCTGAGAGTGTGGGGGAGACATGGTCAATCGAGTGGTTAGGATCTGGAACGCATTGTCTGAGAGTGTGGGGGAGACATGGTCAATCGAGTGGTTAGGATCTGGAACGCACTGTCTGAGAGTGTGGGTGAGACAGGGTAAATCTAGTGGTTCGGATCTAGAAAGCACTGTCTGAGAGTGCGGGGGAGACAGGGTCAATCGAGTGTTTAGGATCTGGAACGCACTGTCTGTAGTATGGGGGAGACAGGGTCAAGCGAGTGGTTTGGATCAGGGACACGCAATCTGAGAATGTGGTGGAGACAGGGTTAATCGAGTGGTTAGGACCTGGAATGCACTGTCTGAGAGTGTGGGGGAGACAAGGTCAATCCAATGGTTAGGATCTGGAACGCACTGTCTGAGAGTGTGGTGGAGACAGAGGCAATCAAGTGGTTAGGATCTGGAACGCACTGTCTGAGAGTGTGCTGGAGACAGGGTCAATCGAGTAGTTAGGATCAGGAACGCACTGTCTGAGAGTGTGGTGGAGACAGGGTCAATCGAGTGTTTAGGATCTGGAACGCACTGTCTGAGAGTGTGGGGGAGACAGGGTCAATCGAGTGGTTAGGATCTGGAACGCACTGTCTGAGAGTGTGGGGGAGACAGGGTCGATCGAGTGGATAGGATCTGGAATGCACTGAGACTGTGGGGGTGACAGGGTCAATCGAGTGGTTAGGATCTGGAACGCACTGTAATAGAGTGTGGGGAGACATGGTCAATCGAGTTGGTAGGATCTGGAACGCACTGTCTGAGAGTGTGGGGGAGACAGCGTCACTCGAGTAGTTAGGATCTGAAACGCACTGTTTGAGAGTGTGGTGGAGACAGGGTCAATCGAGTAGTTTGGATCTGGAACACACAGTTTGAGAGGATGGGGGAGACAGGGTCAATCGAGTGGTTAGGATCTGAAACACCCTGTCTGAGAGTGTGGTGGAGACAGGGTCAATTGAATGGTTAGGATCTGGAACGCACTGTCTGAGAGTGTGGTGGAGACAGAGTCAATCGAGTGGTTAGGATCTGGAACGCACTGTCTGAGACTGTGGATGAGACAGGGTCAATCGAATGGGTAGGATCAGGAACGCACTGTCTGAGAGTGTGGGGGAGACAGGGTCAATCGAGTGGTTAGGATCTGGACCGCACTGTCTGAGAGTGTGGGGGAGACAGGGTCAATCGAGTGGTTTGGATCTGGAACGCACTGTTTTAGAGTGTGGGCGAGACAAGGTCAATCGAGTGGTTTGGATCTCGAACGCACTTTCTGAGAGTGTGGGGGAGACAGGGTCAATCGTGTGGTTAGGATCTGGAACGCACTGTCTGAGAGTGTGCAGGAGATAGGGTCAATTGAGTGGTTAGGATCTAGAACGCACTGTCTGAGAGTGTGCTGGAGAAAGGGTCAATCGAGTGGTTAGGATCTTGAACAGACTGTCTGAGAGTGTGCTGGAGACAGGGTCAATCGTGTGGTTAGGATCTGGAACACGCTATCTGAGAATGTGGTGGAGACATGGTCAAACGAGTGGTTAGGGTCTGGAACGCACTGTCTGAGAGTGTGGGGGAGACAGGGTCAATCGAGTGGTTAGGATCTGGAACGCACTGTCTGAGAGTGTGGGTGAGACAGGGTCAATCGAGTGGTTAGGATCTGGAACGCACTGTCTGAGAGTGTGGGGGAGACAGGGTCAATCGAGTGGTTAGGATCTGGAACGCACTGTCTGAGAGTGTGGGGGAGACAGGGTCAATCAAGTGGTTAGGATCTGGAACGCACTGTCTGAGAGTGTGGGGGAGACAGGGTCAATCGAGTGGTTAGGATCTGGAACGCACTGTCTGAGAGTGTTGGGGAGACAGGGTCAATCAAGTGGTTAGGATCTGGAACGCACTGTCTGAGAGTGTGGGTGAGACAGGGTCAATCGGGTAGTTAGGATCTGGAACGCACTGTTTGAGAGTGTGGTGGAGACAGGGTCAATCGAATAGTTAGGATCTGGAACGCACTGTTTGAGAGTGTGGTGGAGACAGGGTCAATCGTGTGGTTAGGATCTGAAACACCCTGTCTGAGAGTGTGGGGGAGACAGGGTCAATCAAGTGGTTAGGATCTGGAACACACTGTCTGAGAGTGTGGGGGAGACAGGGTCAATTGAGTGGTTACGATCTGGAACGCACTGAGAGTGTGGGGGAGACAGGGTCAATCGAGTGGTTAGGATCTGGAACGCACTGTCTGAGAGTGTGGGGGAGACAGGGTCAATCGAGTGGTTAGGATCTGGAACTCACTGTCTGAGAGTGTGGGGGAGACAGGGTCAATCGTGTGGTTAGGATCTGGAACTCACTGTCAGAGAGTGTGGGGGAGACAGGGTCAATCGTGTGGTTAGGATCTGGAACTCGCTTTCTGAGAGTGTGGTGGAGACAGGGTCAATCGAGTGGTTAGGATCTGGAACACCCTGTCTGAGAGTGTGGTGGAGACAGGATCAATCGAGTGGTTGGGATCTTGAATGCACTGTCTGAGAGTGTGGGGTAGACAGGGTCAATCAAGTGGTTCGGATCTGGAACGCACTGTTTGGGAGTGTGGGGGAGACAGGGTCAATCGAGTGTTTAGGATCTGGAACGCACTGTCTGAGAGTCTGGGGGAGACAGGGTCAATCGAGTGGTTTGGATCTGGGACACGCAATCTGAGAGTGTGCTGGAGACAGGGTCAATCGAGTGGTTAGGATCTGGAACGGACTGTCTGAGAGTGTGCTGGAGACAGGGTCAATCGAGTGTTTAGGATCTGGAACGCACTGTCTGTGAGTCTGGGGGAGACAGGGTCAATCGAGTGGTTTGGATCTGGGACACGCAATCTGAGAGTGTGCTGGAGACAGGGTCAATCGAGTGGTTAGGATCTGCAACGCACTGTCTGAGAGTGTGCTGGAGACAGGGTCAATCGTGTGTTTAGGATCTGGAACACGCTATCTGAGAATGTGGTGGAGACATGGTCAAACGAGTGGTTAGGATCTGGAACGCACTGTCTGAGAGGGTGGGGGAGACAGGGTCAATCGAGTAGTTAGGATCTGGAACGCACTGTCTGAGAGTATGGGGGAGACAGGGTCAATCGAGTAGTTAGGATCTGGAACGCACTGTTTGAGAGTGTGGTGGAGACAGGGTCAATCGAGTACTTAGGATCTGGAACGCACTGTCTGAGAGTGTTGGGGAGGGTCAATCGTGTGGTTAGGATCTGGAACACGCTGTCTGAGAGTGTGGGGGAGACAGGGTCAATCGAGTGGTTAGGATCTGGAACGCACTGAGAGTGTGGGGGAGACAGGGTCAATCGAGTGGTTAGGATCTGGAACGCACTGTCTGAGAGTGTGAGGGAGACAGGGTCAATCAAGTAGTTAGGATCTGGAACACACTGTCTGCGAGTGTGGGGGAGACAGTGTCAATCGAGTGGTTAGGTTCTGGAAAGCACTGAGACTGTGGGGGTGACAGGGTCAATCGAGTGGTTAGGATCTGGAACGCACTGTCTGATTGTGGTGGCAAAGAGTCAATCGAGTGGTTAGGATCTGGAATGCACTGTCTGAGAGTGTGGGGGAGACAGGGTCAATCGAGTGGTTAGGATCTGGAACGCACTGTCTGAGAGTGTGGGTGAGACAGGGTCAATCGAGTGGTTAGGATCTGGAACACACTGTCTGAGAGTGTGGGGGAGACAGGGTCAATCGAGTGGTTAGGATCTGGAACGCATTGTCTGAGAGAGTGGGGGAGACATGGTCAATCGAGTGGTTAGGATCTGGAACGCACTGTCTGAGAGTGTGGGTGAGACAGGGTCAATCGAGTGGTTAGGATCTGGAACGCACTGTCTGAGAGTGTGGGGGAGACAGGGTCATTTTAGTGGTTCGGATCTAGAAAGCACTGTCTGAGAGTGCGGGGGAGACAGGGTCAATCGAGTGTTTAGGATCTGGAACGCACTGTCTGAGAGTGTGGGGGAGACAGGGTCAATCTAGTGGTTTGGATCCGGGACTCGCAATCTGAGAATGTGGGTGGAGACCGGGTTAATCGAGTGGTTAGGATCTGGAACGGAATGTCTGAGAGTGTGGGGGAGACAGGGTCAATCGAGTGGTTAGGATCTGGAATGCACTGTCTGAGAGTGTGGGGGAGACAGGGTCAATCGAGTGGTTAGGATCTGGAACGCACTGTCTGAGATTGTGGGGGAGACAGGGTCAATCGAGTGTTTAGGATCTGGAACACACTGTCTGAGAATGTTGGGGAGACAGGGTCAATCGAGTGGTTAGGATCTGGAACGCATTGTCTGAGAGTGTGGGTGAGACATGGTCAATCGAGTGGTTAGGATCTGGAACGCACTGTCTGAGAGTGTTTGTGAGACAGGGTCAATCGAGTGGTTAGGATCTGGAACGCACTGTCTGAGAGTGTGGGGGAGACAGGGTCATTCTAGTGGTTCGGATCTAGAAAGCACTGTCTGAGAGTGTGGGGGAGACAGGGTCAATCGTGTGGTTAGGTTCTGGAACGCAATGCCTGAGAGTGTGGTGGAGACAGGGTCAATCGTGTGGTTAGGTTCTGGTACGCACTGTCTGAGAGTGTGCTGGAGACAGGGTCAATCGAGTAGTTAGGATCTAGAACACACTGTCTGAGAGTGTGCTGGAGAAAGGGTCAATCGAGTGGTTAGGATCTGGAACACACTGTCTGAGAGTGTGCTGGAGACAGGGTCAATCGTGTGGTTAGGATCTGGAACACGCTATCTGAGAATGTGGTGGAGACATGGTCAAACGAGTGGTTAGGGTCTGGAACGCACTGTCTGATTTTGTGGGGGAGACAGGGTCAATCGAGTGGTTAGGATCTGGAACGCACTGTCTGAGAGTGTGGGTGAGACAGGGTCAATCGAGTGGTTAGGATCTGGAACGCACTGTCTGAGAGTGTGGGGGAGACAGGGTCAATCGAGTGGTTAGGATCTGGAACGCACTGTCTGAGAGTGTGGGGGAGACAGGGTCAATCAAGTGGTTAGGATTTGGAACGCACTGTCTGAGAGTGTGGGGGAGACAGGGTCAATCGAGTGGTTAGGATCTGGAACGCACTGTCTGAGAGTGTGGGGGAGACAGGGTCAATCAAGTGGTTAGGATCTGGAACGCACTGTCTGAGAGTGTGGGTGAGACAGGGTCAATCGGATAGTTAGGATCTGGAACGCACTGTTTGAGAGTGTGGTGGAGACAGGGTCAATCGAGTAGTTAGGATCTGGAACGCACTGTTTGAGAGCGTGGTGGAGACAGGGTCAATCGTGTGGTTAGGATCTGAAACACCCTGTCTGAGAGTGTGGGGGAGACAGGGTCAATCTAGTGGTTAGGATCTGGAACGCACTGTCTGAGAGTGTGGGGGAGACAGGGTCAATTGAGTGGTTAGGATCTGGAACGCACTGAGAGTGTGGGGGAGACAGGGTCAATCGAGTGGTTAGGATCTGGAACGCACTGTCTGAGAGTGTGGGGGAGACAGGGTCAATCGAGTGGTTAGGATCAGGAACGCGCTGTCTGAGTGTGTGGTGGAGACAGGGACAATCGAGTGGTTATGATCTGGAACGCACTGTCTAAGAGTGTGGGGGAGACAGGGTCAATCGAATGGTTAGGATCTGGAACTCACTGTCTGAGAGTGTGGGGGAGACAGGGTCAATCGTGTGGTTAGGATCTGGAACGCACTGTCTGAGTGTGGGGGAGACAGGGTCAATCGAGTGTTTAGGATCTGGAACGCACTGTCTGAGAGTGTGGGGGAGACAGGGTCAATCGAGTGGTTTGGATCTGGGACACGCAATCTGAGAGTGTGCTGGAGACAGGGTCAATCGAGTGGTTAGGATCTGGAACGGACTGTCTGAGAGTGTGCTGGAGACAGGGTCAATCGAGTGTTTAGGATCTGGAACGCACTGTCTGTGAGTCTGGGGGAGACAGGGTCAATCGAGTGGTTAGGATCTGGAACGCACTGTCTGTGAGTCTGGGGGAGACAGGGTCATTCGAGTGGTTTGGATCTGGGACACGCAATCTGAGAGTGTGCTGGAGACAGGGTCAATCGAGTGGTTAGGATCTGCAACGCACTGTCTGAGAGTGTGCTGGAGATAGGGTCAATCGTGTGTTTAGGATCTGGAACACGCTATCTGAGAATGTGGTGGAGACATGGTCAAACGAGTGGTTAGGATCTGGAACGCACTGTCTGAGAGGGTGGGGGAGACAGGGTCAATCGAGTAGTTAGGATCTGGAACGCACTGTCTGAGAGTATGGGGGAGACAGGGTCAATCGAGTAGTTAGGATCTGGAACGCACTGTTTGAGAGTGTGGTGGAGACAGGGTCAATCGAGTACTTAGGATCTGGAAAGCACTGTCTGAGAGTGTTGGGGAGGGTCAATCGTGTGGTTAGGATCTGGAACACGCTGTCTGAGAGTGTGGGGGAGACAGGGTCAATCGAGTGGTTAGGATCTGGAACGCACTGAGAGTGTGGGGGAGACAGGGTCAATCGAGTGGTTAGGATCTGGAACGCACTGTCTGAGAGTGTGAGGGAGACAGGGTCAATCAAGTAGTTAGGATCTGGAACACACTGTCTGCGAGTGTGGGGGAGACAGTGTCAATCGAGTGGTTAGGTTCTGGAAAGCACTGAGACTGTGGGGGTGACAGGGTCAATCGAGTGGTTAGGATCTGGAACGCACTGTCTGATTGTGGTGGCAAAGAGTCAATCGAGTGGTTAGGATCTGGAATGCACTGTCTGAGAGTGTGGGGGAGACAGGGTCAATCGAGTGGTTAGGATCTGGAACGCACTGTCTGAGAGTGTGGGGGAGACAGGGTCAATCGAGTGGTTAGGATCTGGAACGCACTGTCTGAGAGTGTGGGGGAGACAGGGTCAATCGAGTGGTTAGGATCTGGAACACACTGTCTGAGAGTGTGGGGGAGACAGGGTCAATCGAGTGGTTAGGATCTGGAACGCATTGTCTGAGAGTGTTGGGGAGACATGGTCAATCGAGTGGTTAGGATCTGGAACGCAATGTCTGAGAGTGTGGGTGAGACAGGGTCAATCGAGTGGTTAGGATCTGGAACGCACTGTCTGAGAGTGTGGGGGAGACAGGGTCATTTTAGTGGTTCGGATCTAGAAAGCACTGTCTGAGAGTGCGGGGGAGACAGGGTCAATCGAGTGTTCAGGATCTGGAACGCACTGTCTGAGAGTGTGGTGGAGACAGGGTCAATCTAGTGGTTTGGATCCGGGACTCGCAATCTGAGAATGTGGGTGGAGACCGGGTTAATCGAGTGGTTAGGATCTGGAACGGAATGTCTGAGAGTGTGGGGGAGACAGGGTCAATCGAGTGGTTAGGATCTGGAATGCACTGTCTGAGAGTGTGGGGGAGACAGGGTCAATCGAGTGGTTAGGATCTGGAACGCACTGTCTGAGATTGTGGGGGAGACAGGGTCAATCGAGTGTTTAGGATCTGGAACACACTGTCTGAGAATGTGGGGGAGACAGGGTCAATCGAGTGGTTAGGATCTGGAACGCATTGTCTGAGAGTGTGGGGGAGTCATGGTCAATTGAGTGGTTAGGATCTGGAACGCACTGTCTGAGAGTGTGGGTGAGACAGGGTCAATCGAGTGGTTAGGATCTGGAACGCACTGTCTGAGAGTGTGGGGGAGACAGGGTCATTCTAGTGGTTCGGATCTAGAAAGCACTGTCTGAGAGTGTGGGGGAGACAGGGTCAATCGTGTGGTTAGGTTCTGGAACGCAATGCCTGAGAGTGTGGTGGAGACAGGGTCAATCGTGTGGTTAGGTTCTGGTACGCACTGTCTGAGAGTGTGCTGGAGACAGGGTCAATCGAGTGGTTAGGATCTAGAACACACTGTCTGAGAGTGTGCTGGAGAAAGGGTCAATCGAGTGGTTAGGATCTGGAACACACTGTCTGAGAGTGTGCTGGAGACAGGGTCAATCGTGTGGTTAGGATCTGGAACACGCTATCTGAGAATGTGGTGGAGACATGGTCAAACGAGTGGTTAGGGTCTGGAACGCACTGTCTGATTTTGTGGGGTAGACAGGGTCAATCGAGTGGTTAGGATCTGGAACGCACTGTCTGAGAGTGTGGGTGAGACAGGGTCAATCGAGTGGTTAGGATCTGGAACGCACTGTCTGAGAGTGTGGGGGAGACAGGGTCAATCGAGTGGTTAGGATCTGGAACGCACTGTCTGAGATTGTGGGGGAGACAGGGTCAATCAAGTGGTTAGGATCTGGAACGCACTGTCTGAGAGTGTGGGGGAGACAGGGTCAATCGAGTGGTTAGGATCTGGAACGCACTGTCTGAGAGTGTTGGGGAGACAGGGTCAATCAAGTGGTTAGGATCTGGAACGCACTGTCTGAGAGTGTGGGTGAGACAGGGTCAATCGGGTAGTTAGGATCTGGAACGCACTGTTTGAGAGTGTGGTGGAGACAGGGTCAATCGAGTAGTTAGGATCTGGACCGCACTGTTTGAGAGCGTGGTGGAGACAGGGTCAATCGTGTGGTTAGGATCTGAAACACCCTGTCTGAGAGTGTGGGGGAGACAGGGTCAATCTAGTGGTTAGGATCTGGAACGCACTGTCTGAGAGTGTGGGGGAGACAGGGTCAATTGTGTGGTTAGGATCTGGAACGCACTGAGAGTGTGGGGGAGACAGGGTCAATCGAGTGGTTAGGATCTGGAACGCACTGTCTGAGAGTGTGGGGGAGACAGGGTCAATCGAGTGGTTAGGATCAGGAACGCGCTGTCTGAGTGTGTGGTGGAGACAGGGACAATCGAGTGGTTATGATCTGGAACGCACTGTCTAAGAGTGTGGGGGAGACAGGGTCAATCGAATGGTTAGGATCTGGAACTCACTGTCTGAGAGTGTGGGGGAGACAGGGTCAATCGTGTGGTTAGGATCTGGAACGCACTGTCTGAGTGTGGGGGAGACAGGGTCAATCGAGTGTTTAGGATCTGGAACGCACTGTCTGAGAGTGTGGGGGAGACAGGGTCAATCGAGTGGTTTGGATCTGGGACACGCAATCTGAGAGTGTGCTGGAGACAGGGTCAATCGAGTGGTTAGGATCTGGAACGGACTGTCTGAGAGTGTGCTGGAGACAGGGTCAATCGAGTGTTTAGGATCTGGAACGCACTGTCTGTGAGTCTGGGGGAGACAGGGTCAATCGAGTGGTTAGGATCTGGAACGCACTGTCTGTGAGTCTGGGGGAGACAGGGTCATTCGAGTGGTTTGGATCTGGGATACGCAATCTGAGAGTGTGCTGGAGACAGGGTCAATCGAGTGGTTAGGATCTGGAACGCACTGTCTGAGAGTGTGCTGGAGACAGGGTCAATCGTGTGTTTAGGATCTGGAACACGCTATCTGAGAATGTGGTGGAGACAGGGTCAATCGAGTGGTTAGGATCTGAAACACCCTGTCTGAGAGTGTGGGGGAGACAGGGTCAATTGAATGGTTAGGATCTGGAACGCACTGTCTGAGAGTGTGGTGGAGACAGAGTCAATCGAGTGGTTAGGATCTGGAACGCACTGTCTGAGACTGTGGATGAGACAGGGTCAATCGAATGGGTAGGATCAGGAACGCACTGTCTGAGAGTGTGGGGGAGACAGGGTCAATCGAGTGGTTAGGATCTGGACCGCACTGTCTGAGAGTGTGGGGGAGACAGGGTCAATCGAGTGGTTTGGATCTGGAACGCACTGTTTTAGAGTGTGGGCGAGACAAGGTCAATCGAGTGGTTTGGATCTCGAACGCACTTTCGGAGAGTGTGGGGGAGACAGGGTCAATCGTGTGGTTAGGATCTGGAACGCACTGTCTGAGAGTGTGCTGGAGACAGGGTCAATTGAGTGGTTAGGATCTAGAACGCACTGTCTGAGAGTGTGCTGGAGAAAGGGTCAATCGAGTGGTTAGGATCTTGAACAGACTGTCTGAGAGTGTGCTGGAGACAGGGTCAATCGTGTGGTTAGGATCTGGAACACGCTATCTGAGAATGTGGTGGAGACATGGTCAAACGAGTGGTTAGGGTCTGGAACGCACTGTCTGAGAGTGTGGGGGAGACAGGGTCAATCGAGTGGTTAGGATCTGGAACGCACTGTCTGAGAGTGTGGGTGAGACAGGGTCAATCGAGTGGTTAGGATCTGGAACGCACTGTCTGAGAGTGTGGGGGAGACAGGGGGAATCGAGTGGTTAGGATCTGGAACGCACTGTCTGAGAGTGTGGGGGAGACAGGGTCAATCAAGTGGTTAGGATCTGGAACGCACTGTCTGAGAGTGTGGGGGAGACAGGGTCAATCGAGTGGTTAGGATCTGGAACGCACTGTCTGAGAGTGTTGGGGAGACAGGGTCAATCAAGTGGTTAGGATCTGGAACGCACTGTCTGAGAGTGTGGGTGAGACAGGGTCAATCGGGTAGTTAGGATCTGGAACGCACTGTTTGAGAGTGTGGTGGAGACAGGGTCAATCGAATAGTTAGGATCTGGAACGCACTGTTTGAGAGTGTGGTGGAGACAGGGTCAATCGTGTGGTTAGGATCTGAAACACCCTGTCTGAGAGTGTGGGGGAGACAGGGTCAATCAAGTGGTTAGGATCTGGAACACACTGTCTGAGAGTGTGGGGGAGACAGGGTCAATTGAGTGGTTACGATCTGGAACGCACTGAGAGTGTGGGGGAGACAGGGTCAATCGAGTGGTTAGGATCTGGAACGCACTGTCTGAGAGTGTGGGGGAGACAGGGTCAATCGAGTGGTTAGGATCTGGAACTCACTGTCTGAGAGTGTGGGGGAGACAGGGTCAATCGTGTGGTTAGGATCTGGAACTCACTGTCAGAGAGTGTGGGGGAGACAGGGTCAATCGTGTGGTTAGGATCTGGAACTCGCTTTCTGAGAGTGTGGTGGAGACAGGATCAATCGGGTGGTTAGGATCTGGAACACCCTGTCTGAGAGTGTGGGGGAGACAGGGTCAATCGAGTGGTTGGGATCTTGAATGCACTGTCTGAGAGTGTGGGGTAGACAGGGTCAATCAAGTGGTTCGGATCTGGAACGCACTGTTTGGGAGTGTGGGGGAGACAGGGTCAATCGAGTGTTTAGGATCTGGAACGCACTGTCTGAGAGTCTGGGGGAGACAGGGTCAATCGAGTGGTTTGGATCTGGGACACGCAATCTGAGAGTGTGCTGGAGACAGGGTCAATCGAGTGGTTAGGATCTGGAACGGACTGTCTGAGAGTGTGCTGGAGACAGGGTCAATCGAGTGTTTAGGATCTGGAACGCACTGTCTGTGAGTCTGGGGGAGACAGGGTCAATCGAGTGGTTTGGATCTGGGACACGCAATCTGAGAGTGTGCTGGAGACAGGGTCAATCGAGTGGTTAGGATCTGCAACGCACTGTCTGAGAGTGTGCTGGAGACAGGGTCAATCGTGTGTTTAGGATCTGGAACACGCTATCTGAGAATGTGGTGGAGACATGGTCAAACGAGTGGTTAGGATCTGGAACGCACTGTCTGAGAGGGTGGGGGAGACAGGGTCAATCGAGTAGTTAGGATCTGGAACGCACTGTCTGAGAGTATGGGGGAGACAGGGTCAATCGAGTAGTTAGGATCTGGAACGCACTGTTTGAGAGTGTGGTGGAGACAGGGTCAATCGAGTACTTAGGATCTGGAACGCACTGTCTGAGAGTGTTGGGGAGGGTCAATCGTGTGGTTAGGATCTGGAACACGCTGTCTGAGAGTGTGGGGGAGACAGGGTCAATCGAGTGGTTAGGATCTGGAACGCACTGAGAGTGTGGGGGAGACAGGGTCAATCGAGTGGTTAGGATCTGGAACGCACTGTCTGAGAGTGTGAGGGAGACAGGGTCAATCAAGTAGTTAGGATCTGGAACACACTGTCTGCGAGTGTGGGGGAGACAGTGTCAATCGAGTGGTTAGGTTCTGGAAAGCACTGAGACTGTGGGGGTGACAGGGTCAATCGAGTGGTTAGGATCTGGAACGCACTGTCTGATTGTGGTGGCAAAGAGTCAATCGAGTGGTTAGGATCTGGAATGCACTGTCTGAGAGTGTGGGGGAGACAGGGTCAATCGAGTGGTTAGGATCTGGAACGCACTGTCTGAGAGTGTGGGTGAGACAGGGTCAATCGAGTGGTTAGGATCTGGAACACACTGTCTGAGAGTGTGGGGGAGACAGGGTCAATCGAGTGGTTAGGATCTGGAACGCATTGTCTGAGAGAGTGGGGGAGACATGGTCAATCGAGTGGTTAGGATCTGGAACGCACTGTCTGAGAGTGTGGGTGAGACAGGGTCAATCGAGTGGTTAGGATCTGGAACGCACTGTCTGAGAGTGTGGGGGAGACAGGGTCATTTTAGTGGTTCGGATCTAGAAAGCACTGTCTGAGAGTGCGGGGGAGACAGGGTCAATCGAGTGTTTAGGATCTGGAACGCACTGTCTGAGAGTGTGGGGGAGACAGGGTCAATCGGGTGGTTAGGATCTGGAACACCCTGTCTGAGAGTGTGGTGGAGACAGGATCAATCGAGTGGTTGGGATCTTGAATGCACTGTCTGAGAGTGTGGGGTAGACAGGGTCAATCAAGTGGTTCGGATCTGGAACGCACTGTTTGGGAGTGTGGGGGAGACAGGGTCAATCGAGTGTTTAGGATCTGGAACGCACTGTCTGAGAGTCTGGGGGAGACAGGGTCAATCGAGTGGTTTGGATCTGGGACACGCAATCTGAGAGTGTGCTGGAGACAGGGTCAATCGAGTGGTTAGGATCTGGAACGGACTGTCTGAGAGTGTGCTGGAGACAGGGTCAATCGAGTGTTTAGGATCTGGAACGCACTGTCTGTGAGTCTGGGGGAGACAGGGTCAATCGAGTGGTTTGGATCTGGGACACGCAATCTGAGAGTGTGCTGGAGACAGGGTCAATCGAGTGGTTAGGATCTGCAACGCACTGTCTGAGAGTGTGCTGGAGACAGGGTCAATCGTGTGTTTAGGATCTGGAACACGCTATCTGAGAATGTGGTGGAGACATGGTCAAACGAGTGGTTAGGATCTGGAACGCACTGTCTGAGAGGGTGGGGGAGACAGGGTCAATCGAGTAGTTAGGATCTGGAACGCACTGTCTGAGAGTATGGGGGAGACAGGGTCAATCGAGTAGTTAGGATCTGGAACGCACTGTTTGAGAGTGTGGTGGAGACAGGGTCAATCGAGTACTTAGGATCTGGAACGCACTGTCTGAGAGTGTTGGGGAGGGTCAATCGTGTGGTTAGGATCTGGAACACGCTGTCTGAGAGTGTGGGGGAGACAGGGTCAATCGAGTGGTTAGGATCTGGAACGCACTGAGAGTGTGGGGGAGACAGGGTCAATCGAGTGGTTAGGATCTGGAACGCACTGTCTGAGAGTGTGAGGGAGACAGGGTCAATCAAGTAGTTAGGATCTGGAACACACTGTCTGCGAGTGTCGGGGAGACAGTGTCAATCGAGTGGTTAGGTTCTGGAAAGCACTGAGACTGTGGGGGTGACAGTGTCAATCGAGTGGTTAGGATCTGGAACGCACTGTCTGATTGTGGTGGCAAAGAGTCAATCGAGTGGTTAGGATCTGGAATGCACTGTCTGAGAGTGTGGGGGAGACAGGGTCAATCGAGTGGTTAGGATCTGGAACGCACTGTCTGAGAGTGTGGGTGAGACAGGGTCAATCGAGTGGTTAGGATCTGGAACACACTGTCTGAGAGTGTGGGGGAGACAGTGTCAATCGAGTGGTTAGGATCTGGAACGCATTGTCTGAGAGAGTGGGGGAGACATGGTCAATCGAGTGGTTAGGATCTGGAAGGCACTGTCTGAGAGTGTGGGTGAGACAGGGTCAATCGAGTGGTTAGGATCTGGAACGCACTGTCTGAGAGTGTGGGGGAGACAGGGTCATTTTAGTGGTTCGGATCTAGAAAGCACTGTCTGAGAGTGCGGGGGAGACAGGGTCAATCGAGTGTTTAGGATCTGGAACGCACTGTCTGAGAGTGTGGGGGAGACAGGGTCAATCTAGTGGTTTGGATCCGGGACTCGCAATCTGAGAATGTGGGTGGAGACCGGGTTAATCGAGTGGTTAGGATCTGGAACGGAATGTCTGAGAGTGTGGGGGAGACAGGGTCAATCGAGTGGTTAGGATCTGGAATGCACTGTCTGAGAGTGTGGGGGAGACAGGGTCAATCGAGTGGTTAGGATCTGGAACGCACTGTCTGAGATTGTGGGGGAGACAGGGTCAATCGAGTGTTTAGGATCTGGAACACACTGTCTGAGAATGTGGGGGAGACAGGGTCAATCGAGTGGTTAGGATCTGGAACGCATTGTCTGAGAGTGTGGGGGAGACATGGTCAATCGAGTGGTTAGGATCTGGAACGCAATGTCTGAGAGTGTGGGTGAGACAGGGTCAATCGAGTGGTTAGGATCTGGAACGCACTGTCTGAGAGTGTGGGGGAGACAGGGTCATTCTAGTGGTTCGGATCTAGAAAGCACTGTCTGAGAGTGTGGGGGAGACAGGGTCAATCGTGTGGTTAGGTTCTGGAACGCAATGCCTGAGAGTGTGGTGGAGACAGGGTCAATCGTGTGGTTAGGTTCTGGTACGCACTGTCTGAGAGTGTGCTGGAGACAGGGTCAATCGAGTAGTTAGGATCTAGAACACACTGTCTGAGAGTGTGCTGGAGAAAGGGTCAATCGAGTGGTTAGGATCTGGAACACACTGTCTGAGAGTGTGCTGGAGACAGGGTCAATCGTGTGGTTAGGATCTGGAACACGCTATCTGAGAATGTGGTGGAGACATGGTCAAACGAGTGGTTAGGGTCTGGAACGCACTGTCTGATTTTGTGGGGGAGACAGGGTCAATCGAGTGGTTAGGATCTGGAACGCACTGTCTGAGAGTGTGGGTGAGACAGGGTCAATCGAGTGGTTAGGATCTGGAACGCACTGTCTGAGAGTGTGGGGGAGACAGGGTCAATCGAGTGGTTAGGATCTGGAACGCACTGTCTGAGAGTGTGGGGGAGACAGGGTCAATCAAGTGGTTAGGATTTGGAACGCACTGTCTGAGAGTGTGGGGGAGACAGGGTCAATCGAGTGGTTAGGATCTGGAACGCACTGTCTGAGAGTGTGGGGGAGACAGGGTCAATCAAGTGGTTAGGATCTGGAACGCACTGTCTGAGAGTGTGGGTGAGACAGGGTCAATCGGATAGTTAGGATCTGGAACGCACTGTTTGAGAGTGTGGTGGAGACAGGGTCAATCGAGTAGTTAGGATCTGGAACGCACTGTTTGAGAGCGTGGTGGAGACAGGGTCAATCGTGTGGTTAGGATCTGAAACACCCTGTCTGAGAGTGTGGGGGAGACAGGGTCAATCTAGTGGTTAGGATCTGGAACGCACTGTCTGAGAGTGTGGGGGAGACAGGGTCAATTGAGTGGTTAGGATCTGGAACGCACTGAGAGTGTGGGGGAGACAGGGTCAATCGAGTGGTTAGGATCTGGAACGCACTGTCTGAGAGTGTGGGGGAGACAGGGTCAATCGAGTGGTTAGGATCAGGAACGCGCTGTCTGAGTGTGTGGTGGAGACAGGGACAATCGAGTGGTTATGATCTGGAACGCACTGTCTAAGAGTGTGGGGGAGACAGGGTCAATCGAATGGTTAGGATCTGGAACTCACTGTCTGAGAGTGTGGGGGAGACAGGGTCAATCGTGTGGTTAGGATCTGGAACGCACTGTCTGAGTGTGGGGGAGACAGGGTCAATCGAGTGTTTAGGATCTGGAACGCACTGTCTGAGAGTGTGGGGGAGACAGGGTCAATCGAGTGGTTTGGATCTGGGACACGCAATCTGAGAGTGTGCTGGAGACAGGGTCAATCGAGTGGTTAGGATCTGGAACGGACTGTCTGAGAGTGTGCTGGAGACAGGGTCAATCGAGTGTTTAGGATCTGGAACGCACTGTCTGTGAGTCTGGGGGAGACAGGGTCAATCGAGTGGTTAGGATCTGGAACGCACTGTCTGTGAGTCTGGGGGAGACAGGGACATTCGAGTGGTTTGGATCTGGGACACGCAATCTGAGAGTGTGCTGGAGACAGGGTCAATCGAGTGGTTAGGATCTGCAACGCACTGTCTGAGAGTGTGCTGGAGATAGGGTCAATCGTGTGTTTAGGATCTGGAACACGCTATCTGAGAATGTGGTGGAGACATGGTCAAACGAGTGGTTAGGATCTGGAACGCACTGTCTGAGAGGGTGGGGGAGACAGGGTCAATCGAGTAGTTAGGATCTGGAACGCACTGTCTGAGAGTATGGGGGAGACAGGGTCAATCGAGTAGTTAGGATCTGGAACGCACTGTTTGAGAGTGTGGTGGAGACAGGGTCAATCGAGTACTTAGGATCTGGAACGCACTGTCTGAGAGTGTTGGGGAGGGTCAATCGTGTGGTTAGGATCTGGAACACGCTGTCTGAGAGTGTGGGGGAGACAGGGTCAATCGAGTGGTTAGGATCTGGAACGCACTGAGAGTGTGGGGGAGACAGGGTCAATCGAGTGGTTAGGATCTGGAACGCACTGTCTGAGAGTGTGAGGGAGACAGGGTCAATCAAGTAGTTAGGATCTGGAACACACTGTCTGCGAGTGTGGGGGAGACAGTGTCAATCGAGTGGTTAGGTTCTGGAAAGCACTGAGACTGTGGGGGTGACAGGGTCAATCGAGTGGTTAGGATCTGGAACGCACTGTCTGATTGTGGTGGCAAAGAGTCAATCGAGTGGTTAGGATCTGGAATGCACTGTCTGAGAGTGTGGGGGAGACAGGGTCAATCGAGTGGTTAGGATCTGGAACGCACTGTCTGAGAGTGTGGGGGAGATAGGGTCAATCGAGTGGTTAGGATCTGGAACGCACTGTCTGAGAGTGTGGGGGAGACAGGGTCAATCGAGTGGTTAGGATCTGGAACACACTGTCTGAGAGTGTGGGGGAGACAGGGTCAATCGAGTGGTTAGGATCTGGAACGCATTGTCTGAGAGTGTGGGTGAGACAGGGTCAATCGAGTGGTTAGGATCTGGAACGCACTGTCTGAGAGTGTGGGGGAGACAGGGTCATTTTAGTGGTTCGGATCTAGAAAGCACTGTCTGAGAGTGCGGGGGAGACAGGGTCAATCGAGTGTTTAGGATCTGGAACGCACTGTCTGAGAGTGTGGGGGAGACAGGGTCAATCTAGTGGTTTGGATCCGGGACTCGCAATCTGAGAATGTGGGTGGAGACCGGGTTAATCGAGTGGTTAGGATCTGGAACGGAATGTCTGAGAGTGTGGGGGAGACAGGGTCAATCGAGTGGTTAGGATCTGGAATGCACTGTCTGAGAGTGTGGGGGAGACAGGGTCAATCGAGTGGTTAGGATCTGGAACGCACTGTCTGAGATTGTGGGGGAGACAGGGTCAATCGAGTGTTTAGGATCTGGAACACACTGTCTGAGAATGTGGGGGAGACAGGGTCAATCGAGTGGTTAGGATCTGGAACGCATTGTCTGAGAGTGTGGGGGAGACATGGTCAATCGAGTGGTTAGGATCTGGAACGCACTGTCTGAGAGTGTGGGTGAGACAGGGTCAATCGAGTGGTTAGGATCTGGAACGCACTGTCTGAGAGTGTGGGGGAGACAGGGTCATTCTAGTGGTTCGGATCTAGAAAGCACTGTCTGAGAGTGTGGGGGAGACAGGGTCAATCGTGTGGTTAGGTTCTGGAACGCAATGCCTGAGAGTGTGGTGGAGACAGGGTCAATCGTGTGGTTAGGTTCTGGTACGCACTGTCTGAGAGTGTGCTGGAGACAGGGTCAATCGAGTGGTTAGGATCTATAACACACTGTCTGAGAGTGTGCTGGAGAAAGGGTCAATCGAGTGGTTAGGATCTGGAACACACTGTCTGAGAGTGTGCTGGAGACAGGGTCAATCGTGTGGTTAGGATCTGGAACACGCTATCTGAGAATGTGGTGGAGACATGGTCAAACGAGTGGTTAGGGTCTGGAACGCACTGTCTGATTTTGTGGGGGAGACAGGGTCAATCGAGTGGTTAGGATCTGGAACGCACTGTCTGAGAGTGTGGGTGAGACAGGGTCAATCGAGTGGTTAGGATCTGGAACGCACTGTCTGAGAGTGTGGGGGAGACAGGGTCAATCGAGTGGTTAGGATCTGGAACGCACTGTCTGAGAGTGTTGGGGAGACAGGGTCAATCAAGTGGTTAGGATCTGGAACGCACTGTCTGAGAGTGTGGGGGAGACAGGGTCAATCGAGTGGTTAGGATCTGGAACGCACTGTCTGAGAGTGTTGGGGAGACAGGGTCAATCAAGTGGTTAGGATCTGGAACGCACTGTCTGAGAGTGTGGGTGAGACAGGGTCAATCGGGTAGTTAGGATCTGGAACGCACTGTTTGAGAGTGTGGTGGAGACAGGGTCAATCGAGTAGTTAGGATCTGGACCGCACTGTTTGAGAGCGTGGTGGAGACAGGGTCAATCGTGTGGTTAGGATCTGAAACACCCTGTCTGAGAGTGTGGGGGAGACAGGGTCAATCTAGTGGTTAGGATCTGGAACGCACTGTCTGAGAGTGTGGGGGAGACAGGGTCAATTGAGTGGTTAGGATCTGGAACGCACTGAGAGTGTGGGGGAGACAGGGTCAATCGAGTGGTTAGGATCTGGAACGCACTGTCTGAGAGTGTGGGGGAGACAGGGTCAATCGAGTGGTTAGGATCAGGAACGCGCTGTCTGAGTGTGTGGTGGAGACAGGGACAATCGAGTGGTTATGATCTGGAACGCACTGTCTAAGAGTGTGGGGGAGACAGGGTCAATCGAATGGTTAGGATCTGGAACTCACTGTCTGAGAGTGTGGGGGAGACAGGGTCAATCGTGTGGTTAGGATCTGGAACGCACTGTCTGAGTGTGGGGGAGACAGGGTCAATCGAGTGTTTAGGATCTGGAACGCACTGTCTGAGAGTGTGGGGGAGACAGGGTCAATCGAGTGGTTTGGATCTGGGACACGCAATCTGAGAGTGTGCTGGAGACAGGGTCAATCGAGTGGTTAGGATCTGGAACGGACTGTCTGAGAGTGTGCTGGAGACAGGGTCAATCGAGTGTTTAGGATCTGGAACGCACTGTCTGTGAGTCTGGGGGAGACAGGGTCAATCGAGTGGTTAGGATCTGGAACGCACTGTCTGTGAGTCTGGGGGAGACAGGGTCATTCGAGTGGTTTGGATCTGGGATACGCAATCTGAGAGTGTGCTGGAGACAGGGTCAATCGAGTGGTTAGGATCTGGAACGCACTGTCTGAGAGTGTGCTGGAGACAGGGTCAATCGTGTGTTTAGGATCTGGAACACGCTATCTGAGAATGTGGTGGAGACAGGGTCAATCGAGTGGTTAGGATCTGAAACACCCTGTCTGAGAGTGTGGGGGAGACAGGGTCAATTGAATGGTTAGGATCTGGAACGCACTGTCTGAGAGTGTGGTGGAGACAGAGTCAATCGAGTGGTTAGGATCTGGAACGCACTGTCTGAGACTGTGGATGAGACAGGGTCAATCGAATGGGTAGGATCAGGAACGCACTGTCTGAGAGTGTGGGGGAGACAGGGTCAATCGAGTGGTTAGGATCTGGACCGCACTGTCTGAGAGTGTGGGGGAGACAGGGTCAATCGAGTGGTTTGGATCTGGAACGCACTGTTTTAGAGTGTGGGCGAGACAAGGTCAATCGAGTGGTTTGGATCTCGAACGCACTTTCGGAGAGTGTGGGGGAGACAGGGTCAATCGTGTGGTTAGGATCTGGAACGCACTGTCTGAGAGTGTGCTGGAGACAGGGTCAATTGAGTGGTTAGGATCTAGAACGCACTGTCTGAGAGTGTGCTGGAGAAAGGGTCAATCGAGTGGTTAGGATCTTGAACAGACTGTCTGAGAGTGTGCTGGAGACAGGGTCAATCGTGTGGTTAGGATCTGGAACACGCTATCTGAGAATGTGGTGGAGACATGGTCAAACGAGTGGTTAGGGTCTGGAACGCACTGTCTGAGAGTGTGGGGGAGACAGGGTCAATCGAGTCGTTAGGATCTGGAACGCACTGTCTGAGAGTGTGGGTGAGACAGGGTCAATCGAGTGGTTAGGATCTGGAACGCACTGTCTGAGAGTGTGGGGGAGACAGGGGGAATCGAGTGGTTAGGATCTGGAACGCACTGTCTGAGAGTGTGGGGGAGACAGGGTCAATCAAGTGGTTAGGATCTGGAACGCACTGTCTGAGAGTGTGGGGGAGACAGGGTCAATCGAGTGGTTAGGATCTGGAACGCACTGTCTGAGAGTGTTGGGGAGACAGGGTCAATCAAGTGGTTAGGATCTGGAACGCACTGTCTGAGAGTGTGGGTGAGACAGGGTCAATCGGGTAGTTAGGATCTGGAACGCACTGTTTGAGAGTGTGGTGGAGACAGGGTCAATCGAATAGTTAGGATCTGGAACGCACTGTTTGAGAGTGTGGTGGAGACAGGGTCAATCGTGTGGTTAGGATCTGAAACACCCTGTCTGAGAGTGTGGGGGAGACAGGGTCAATCTAGTGGTTAGGATCTGGAACACACTGTCTGAGAGTGTGGGGGAGACAGGGTCAATTGAGTGGTTACGATCTGGAATGCACTGAGAGTGTGGGGGAGACAGGGTCAATCGAGTGGTTAGGATCTGGAACGCACTGTCTGAGAGTGTGGGGGAGACAGGGTCAATCGAGTGGTTAGGATCTCGAACTCACTGTCTGAGAGTGTGGGGGAGACAGGGTCTATCGTGTGGTTAGGATCTGGAACTCACTGTCAGAGAGTGTGGGGGAGGCAGGGTCAATCGTGTGGTTAGGATCTGGAACTCGCTATCTGAGAGTGTGGTGGAGACAGGATCAATCGGGTGGTTAGGATCTGGAACACCCTGTCTGAGAGTGTGGTGGAGACAGGATCAATCGAGTGGTTGGGATCTGGAATGCACTGTCTGAGAGTGTGGGGTAGACAGGGTCAATCAAGTGGTTCGGATCTGGAACGCACTGTTTGGGAGTGTGGAGGAGACAGGGTCAATCGAGTGTTTAGGATCTGGAACGCACTGTCTGAGAGTCTGGGGGAGACAGGGTCAATCGAGTGGTTTGGATCTGGGACACGCAATCTGAGAGTGTGCTGGAGACAGGGTCAATCGAGTGGTTAGGATCTGGAACGGACTGTCTGAGAGTGTGCTGCAGAAAGGGTCAATCGAGTGTTTAGGATCTGGAACGCACTGTCTGTGAGTCTGGGGGAGACAGGGTCAATCGAGTGGTTTGGATCTGGGACAAGTAATCTGAGAGTGTGCTGGAGACAGGGTCAATCGAGTGGTTAGGATCTGGAACGCACTGTCTGAGAGTGTGCTGGAGACAGGGTCAATCGTGTGTTTAGGATCTGGAACACGCTATCTGAGAATGTGGTGGAGACATGGTCAAACGAGTGGTTAGGATCTGGAACGCACTGTCTGAGAGGGTGGGGGAGACAGGGTCAATCGAGTAGTTAGGATCTTGAACGCACTGTCTGAGAGTATGGGGGAGACAGGGTCAGTCGAGTAGTTAGGATCTGGAACGCACTGTTTGAGAGTGTGGTGGAGACAGGGTCAATCTAGTACTTAGGATCTGGAACGCACTGTCTGAGAGTGTTGGGGAGGGTCAATCGTGTGGTTAGGATCTGGAACACGCTGACTGAGAGTCTGGGGGAGACAGGGTCAATCGAGTGGTTAGGATCTGGAACGCACAGAGTGTGGGGGAGACAGGGTCAATCGTGTGGTTAGGATCTGGAACGCACTGTCTGAGAGTGTGAGGGAGACAGGGTCAATCAAGTAGTTAGGATCTGGAACACACTGTCTGCGAGTGTGGGGGAGACAGTGTCAATCGAGTGGTTAGGTTCTGGAAAGCACTGAGACTGTGGGGGTGACAGGGTCAATCGAGTGGTTAGGATCTGGAACGCACTGTCTGATTGTGGTGGCAAAGAGTCAATCGAGTGGTTAGGATCTGGAATGCACTGTCTGAGAGTGTGGGGGAGACAGGGTCAATCGAGTGGTTAGGATCTGGAACGCACTGTCTGAGAGTGTGGGGGAGACAGGGTCAATCGAGTGGTTAGGATCTGGAACACACTGTCTGAGAGTGTGGGGGAGACAGGGTCAATCGAGTGGTTAGGATCTGGAACGCATTGTCTGAGAGTGTGGGGGAGACATGGTCAATCGAGTGGTTAGGATCTGGAACGCACTGTCTGAGAGTGTGGGTGAGACAGGGTCAATCGAGTGGTTAGGATCTGGAACGCACTGTCTGAGAGTGTGGGGGAGACAGGGTCATTTTAGTGGTTCGGATCTAGAAAGCACTGTCTGAGAGTGCGGGGGAGACAGGGTCAATCGAGTGTTTAGGATCTGGAACGCACTGTCTGAGAGTGTGGGGGAGACAGGGTAAATCTAGTGGTTTGGATCCGGGACTCGCAATCTGAGAATGAGGGTGGAGACCGGGTTAATCGAGTGGTTAGGATCTGGAACGGACTGTCTGAGAGTGTGGGGGAGACAGGGTCAATCGAGTGGTTAGCATCTGGAATGCACTGTCTGAGAGTGTGGGGGAGACAGGGTCAATCGAGTGGTTAGGATCTGGAACGCACTGTCTGAGATTGTGGGGGAGACAGGGTCAATCGAGTGTTTAGGATCTGGAACACACTGTCTGAGAATGTGGGGGAGACAGGGTCAATCGAGTGGTTAGGATCTGGAACGCATTGTCTGAGAGTGTGGGGGAGACAGGGTCAATCGAGTGGTTAGGATCTGGAACGCACTGTCTGAGAGTGTGGGTGAGACAGGGTCAATCGAGTGGTTAGGATCTGGAACGCACTATCTGAGAGTGTGGGGGAGACAGGGTCATTCTAGTGGTTCGGATCTAGAAAGCACTGTCTGAGAGTGTGGGGGAGACAGGGTCAATCGTGCGGTTAGGAGCTGGAACGCAATGCCTGAGAGTGTGGTGGAGACAGGGTCAATCGTGTGGTTAGGTTCTGGTACGCACTGTCTGAGAGTGTGCTGGAGACAGGGTCAATCGAGTGGTTAGGATCCAGAACACACTGTCTGAGAGTGTGCTGGAGAAAGGATCAATCGAGTGGTTAGGATCTGGAACACACTGTCTGAGAGGGTGCTGGAGACAGGGTCAATCGTGTGGTTAGGATCTGGAACACGCTATCTGAGAATGTGGTGGAGACATGGTCAAACGAGTGGTTAGGGTCTGGAACGCACTGTCTGATTTTGTGGGGCAGACAGGGTCAATCGAGTGGTTAGGATCTGGAACGCACTGTCTGAGAGTGTGGGGGAGACAGGGTCAATCGAGTGGTTAGGATCTGGAACGCACTGTCTGAGAGTGTGGGGGAGACAGGGTCAATCAAGTGGTTAGGATCTGGAACGCACTGTCTGAGAGTGTGGGGGAGACAGGGTCAATCGAGTGGTTAGGATCTGGAACGCACTGTCTGAGAGTGTTGGGGAGACAGGGTCAATCAAGTGGTTAGGATCTGGAACGCACTGTCTGAGAGTGTGGGTGAGACAGGGTCAATCGGGTAGTTAGGATCTGGAACGCACTGTTTGAGAGTGTGGTGGAGACAGGGTCAATCGAGTAGTTAGGATCTGGAACGCACTGTTTGAGAGTGTGGTGGAGACAGGGTCAATCGTGTGGTTAGGATCTGAAACACCCTGTCTGAGAGTGTGGGGGAGACAGGGTCAATCTAGTGGTAAGGATCTGGAACGCACTGTCTGAGAGTGTGGGGGAGACAGGGTCAATTGAGTGGTTAGGATCTGGAACGCACTGAGAGTGTGGGGGAGACAGGGTCAATCAAGTGGTTAGGATCTGGAACGCACTGTCTAAGAGTGTGGGGGAGACAGGGTCAATCGAATGGTTAGGATCTGGAACTCACTGTCTGAGACTGTGGGGGAGACAGGGTCAATCGTGTGGTTAGGATCTGGAACGCACTGTCTGATTGTGGTGGCAAAGAGTCAATCGAGTGTTTAGGATCTGGAATGCACTGTCGGAGAGTGTGGGGGAGACAGGGTCAATCGAGTGGTTAGGATCTGGAATGCACTGTTTGAGAGTGTGGGGGTGACAGGGTCAATCGAGTGGTTAGTATCTGGAACACCCTGTCTGAGAGTGTGGGGGAGACAGGGTCAATCTAGTGGTTTGGATCCAGGACTCGCAATCTGAGAATGTGGGTGGAGACCGGGTTAATCGTGTGGTTAGGATCTGGAACGCACTGTCTGAGAGTGTGGGGGAGACAGGGTCAATCGAGTGGTTAGGATCTGGAATGCACTGTCTGAGAGTGTGGGGGATACAGGGTCAATCGAGTGGTTAGGATCTGGAACGCACTGTCTGAGAGTGTGGGGGAGACAGGGTCAATCGAGTGGTTAGGATCTGGAACGCATTGTCTGAGAGTGTGGGGGAGACATGATCAATCGAGTGGTTAGGATCTGGAACGCACTGTCTGAGAGTGTGGGTGAGACAGGGTCAATCTAGCGGTTCGGATCTAGAAAGCACTGTCTGAGAGTGCGGGGGAGACAGGGTCAATCGAGTGTTTAGGATCTGGAACGCACTGTCTGTAGTGTGGGGGAGACAGGGTCAATCGAGTGGTTTGGATCTGGGACACGCAATCTGAGAATGTGGTGGAGACAGGGTTAATTGAGTGGTTAGGACCTGGAATGCACTGTCTGAGAGTGTGGGGGAGACAAGGTCAATCCAATGGTTAGGATCTGGAACGCACTGTCTGAGAGTGTGGTGGAGACAGAGGCAATCAAGTGGTTAGGATCTGGAACGCACTGTCTGAGAGTGTGCTGGAGACAGGGTCAAACGAGTAGTTAGGATCAGGAACGCACTGTCTGAGAGTGTGGTGGAGATAGGGTCAATCGAGTGTTTAGGATCTGGAACGCACTGTCTGAGAGTGTGGGGGAGACAGGGTCAATCGAGTGGTTAGGATCTGGAACGCACTGTCTGAAAGTGTGGGGGAGACAGGGTCGATCGAGTGGTTAGGTTCTGGAATGCACTGAGACTGTGGGGGTGACAGGGTCAATCGAGTGGTTAGGATCTGGAACGCACTGTAATAGAGTGTGGGGGAGACATGGTCAATCGAGTGGTTAGGATCTGGAACGCACTGTCTGAGAGTGTGGGGGAGACAGCGTCAATCGAGTAGTTAGGATCTGAAACGCACTGTTTGAGAGTGTGGTGGAGACAGGGTCAATCGAGTAGTTTGGATCTGGAACGCACAGTTTGAGAGGATGGGGGAGACAGGGTCAATCGAGTGGTTAGGATCTGAAACACCCTGTCTGAGAGTGTGGGGGAGACAGGGTCAATTGAATGGTTAGGATCTGGAACGCACTGTCTGAGAGTGTGGTGGAGACAGAGTCAATCGAGTGGTTAGGATCTGGAACGCACTGTCTGAGACTGTGGATGAGACAGGGTCAATCGAATGGGTAGGATCAGGAACGCACTGTCTGAGAGTGTGGGGGAGACAGGGTCAATCGAGTGGTTAGGATCTGGACCGCACTCTCTGAGAGTTTGGTGGAGACAGGGTCAATCGAGTGGTTAGGATCTGGAACGCACTGTTTTAGAGTGTGGGCGAGACAGGGTCAATCGAGTGGTTTGGATCTCGAACGCACTTTCTGAGAGTCTGGGGGAGACAGGGTCAATCTAGTGGTTAGGATCTGGAACGCACTGTCTGAGAGTGTGGGGGAGACAGGGTCAATCGAGTGGTTAGGATCTGGACCGCACTGTCTGAGAGTGTGGGGGAGACAGGGTCAATCGAGTGGTTAGGATCAGGAACGCGCTGTCTGAGTGTGTGGTGGAGACAGGGAAAATCGAGTGGTTAGGATCTGGAACACACTGTCTGAGAGTGTGGGGGAGACAGGGTCAATCGAGTGGTTAGGATTTGGAACGCACTGAGAGTGTGGGGGAGGGTCAATCATGTGGTAAGGATCTGGAACACGCTGTCTTAAAGTGTGGGGGAGATAGGGTCAATCGAGTAGTTAGGATCTGGAACGCACTGTCTGAGAGTGTGGGGGAGGGTCAATCGTGTGGTTAGGGTCTGGAACGCACTTTCTGAGAGTGTGGGGGAGATAGGGTCAATCGAGTGGTTAGGATCTGGAACACACTGTCTGAGAGTTTCTGGGAGACAGAGTCAATCGAGTGGTTAGGATCTGGTACACGCTGTCTGAGAGTGTGGGGGAGACAGGGTCAATCAAGTTGTTAGGATCAGGAACGCACTGTCTGAGACTGTGGGGGAGACGGTCAATCGAGTGGTTAGGATCTGGAACGCACTGTCTGAGAGTGTGGGGGAGACAGGGTCAATCGAGTGTTTAGGATCTGGAACGCACTGTCTGAGAGTGTGGGGGAGACAGCGTCAATCGAGTGGTTAGGTTCTGGAACGCACTGTCTGAGAGTGTGGGGGAGACAGGGTCAATCGAGTAGTTAGGATCTGGAACGCACTGTTTGAGAGTGTGGGGGAGACAGGGTCAATCGAGTGGTTAGGATCTGGAACACCCTGTCTGAGAGTGTGGGGTAGACAGGGTCAATCTAGTGGTTCGGATCTGGAACGCACTGTTTGGGAGTGTGGGGGAGACAGGGTCAATCGAGTGTTTAGGATCTGGAACGCACTGTCTGAGAGTGTGGGGGAGACAGGGTCAATCGAGTGGTTTGGATCTGGGACACGCAATCTGAGAGTGTGCTGGAGACAGGGTCAATCGAGTGGTTAGGATCTGGAACGCAATGTCTGAGAGTGTGCTGGAGACAGGGTCAATCGTGTGGTTAGGATCTGGAACACGCTATCTAAGAATCTGGTGGAGACATGGTCAAACGAGTGGTTAGGATCTGGAACGCACTGTCTGAGAGGGTGGGGGAGACAGGGTCAATCGAGTGGTTAGGATCTGGAACGCACTGTCTGAGAGTGTGGGGGAGACAGGGTCAATCGAGTACTTAGGATCTGGAACGCACTGTCTGAGAGTGTTGTAGAGGGTCAATCGTGTGGTTAGGATCTGGAACACGCTGTCTGAGAGTGTGGGGGAGACAGGGACAATCGAGTGGTTAGGATCTGGAACGCACTGTCTGAGAGTGTGGGGGAGACAGGGTCAATCGAGTGGTTAGGATCTGGAACGCACTGTCTGAGAGAGTGGGGGAGACAGGGTCAATCGAGTGGTTAGAATCTGGAACACCCTGTCTGAGAGTGGGGGGGAGACAGGGTCAATCGAGTGGTTCGGATCTGGAACGCACTGTCTGAGAGTGTGCTGGAGACAGGGTCAATCGAGTGGTTAGGATCTGGAACACCCTGTCTGAGAGTGTGGGGGAGACAGGGTCAATCGAGTGGTTAGGATCAGGAACGCACTGTCTGAGACTGTGTGGGAGACAGGGTCAATCAAGTGGTTAGGATCTGGAACGCACTGTCTGAGAGTGTGGGGGAGACAGCGTCAATCGAGTGGTTAGGTTCTGGAACGCACTGTCTGTTTGTGGTGGCAACGAGTCAATCGCGTGGTTAGGATCTGGAACGCACTGTCTGAGATTGTGGGGGAGACAGGGTCAATCGAGTAGTTAGGATCTGGTACGCACTGTTTGAGAGTGTGGGGGAGACAGGGTCAATCGAGTGGTTAGGATCTGGAACACCCTGTCTGAGAGTGTGGGGTAGACAGGGTCAATCTAGTGGTTCGCATCTGGAACGCACTGTTTGGGAGTGTGGGGGAGACAGGTTCAATCGAGTGTTTAGGATCTGGAACGCCCTGTCTGAGAGTGTGCTGGAGACAGGGTCAATCGAGTGGTTAGGATCTGGAACTCACTGTCTGAGAGTGTGCTGGAGACAGGTTCAATCGAGTGGTTAGGATCTGGAACGCACTGTCTGAGAGTGTGCTGGAGACAGGGTCAATCGTGTGGGTAGGATCTGGAACGCACTGTCTGAGAGTGTGGGGGAGACAGGGTCAATCGAGCAGTTAGGATCTGGAACGCACTGTTTGAGAGTGTGGTGGAGACAGGGTCAATCGAGTGTTTAGGATCTGGAACACGCTGTCTGAGAGTGTGGGGGAGACAGGGTCAATCGACTGGTTAGGATCTGGAACGCACTGAGAGTGTGGAAGAGACAGGGTCAATCGAGTGGTTAGGATCTGGAGCGCACTGTCTGAGAGTGTGGGGGAGACAGGGTCAATCGAGTGGTTAGGATCTGGAACGCACTGTCTGAGAGTGTGCTGGAGACAGGGTCAATCGAGTGGTTAGGATCTGGAACACGCTATCTGAGAATGTGGTGGAGACATGGTCAAACGAGCGGTTAGGATCTGGAACGCACTGTCTGAGAGTGTGGGGGAGACAGGGTCAATCGAGTGGTTAGGATCTGGAACGCACTGTCTGAGAGTGTGGGGGAGACAGGGTCAATCGAGTGGTTTGGTTCTGGAACGCACTGAGACTGTGGGGGTGACAGGGTCCATCGAGTGGTTAGGATCTGGAACGCACTGTCTGATTGTGGTGGCAAAGAGTCAATCGAGTGGTTAGGATCTGGAACGCACTGTCTGAGAGTGTGGGGGAGACAGAGTCAATCGAGTGGTTAGGATCTGGAATGCACTGTCTGAGAGTGTGGGGGATACAGGGTCAATCGAGTGGTTAGGATCTGGAACGCACTGTCTGAGAGTGTTCTGGTGACAGGGTCATTCGAGTGGTTAGGATCTGGAACGCATTGTCTGAGAGTGTGGGGGAGACAGGGTCAATCGAGTGGTTTGGATCTAGAAAGCACTGTCTGAGAGTGCAGGGGAGACAGGGTCAATCGAGTGTTTAGGATCTGGAACGCACTGTCTGAGAGTGTGGGGGAGACAGGGTCAATCGAGTGGTTAGGATCTGGAACGCACTGTCTGAGAGTGTGGGGGAGACAAGTCAATCGAGTGGTTTGGATCTGGGACACGCAATCTGAGAATGTGGTGGAGACAGGGTCAATCGAGTGGTTAGGACCTGGAACGCACTGTCTGATACTCGGGTGAAGACAGGGTCAATCGAGTAGTAAGGATCTGGAACGCACTGAGAGTGTGGTGGAGACAGGGTCAATCCAATGGTTAGGATCTGGAACGAACTGTCTGAGAGTGTGGTGGAGACAGAGGCAATCAAGTGGTTAGGATCTGGAACGCACTGTCTGAGAGTGTGCTGGAGACAGGGTCAATCGAGTAGTTAGGATCTGGAACACACTGTCTGAGAGTGTGGGGGAGACAGGGTCAATCGAGTGTATAGGAATGTGGAACGCACTGTCTGAGAGTGTGGGGGAGACAGGGTCAATCGAGTGGTTAGGATCTGGAACGCACTGTCTACGAGTGTGGGGGAGACAGGGTCAATCAAGTGGTTAGGTTCTGGAACGCACTGAGACTGTGGGGGTGACAGGGTCAATCGAGTGGTTAGGATCTGGAACGCACTGTCAGAGAGTGTGGGGGAGACAGGGTCAATCGAGTGGTTAGGATCTGGAACGCACTGTCTGAGAGTGTGGGGGAGACAGGGTCAATCGAGTAGTTAGGATCTGGAATGCACTGTTTGAGAGTGTGGTGGAGACAGGGTCAATCGAGTGGTTAGGATCTGAAACACCCTGTCTGAGAGTGTGGGGGAGACAGGATCAATTGAATGGTTAGGATCTGGAACGCACTGTCTGAGAGTGTGGGGGAGACAGGGTCAATCGAGTGGTTAGGATCTGAAACACCCTGTCTGAGAGTGTGGGGGAGACAGGGTCAATTGAATGGTTAGGATCTGGAACGCACTGTCTGAGAGTGTGGTGGAGACAGGGTCAATCGAGTGTCTGGCTTCTGGATGCACTGTCTGAGACTGTGAATGAGACAGGGTCAATCGATTGGGTAGGATCAGGAACGCACTGTCTGAGAGTGTGGGGGAGACAGGGTCAAACGAGTGGTTAGGATGTGGACCGCACTGTCTGAGAGTGTGGGGGAGACAGGGTCAATCGAGTGGTTAGGATCTGGAACGCACTGTTTTAGAGTGTGGGCGAGACAGGGTCAATCGAGTGGTTAGGATCTGGAACGCACTGTTTTAGAGTGTGGGCGAGACAGGGTCAATCGAGTGGTTTGGATCTGGAACGCATTGTCTAAGAGTGTGGGGGAGACAGGGTCAATCGTGTGGTTAGGATCTGGAACGCACTGTCTGTGAGTGTGGTGGAGACAGGGTGAATCGAGTGGTTAGGATCTGGAACGCACTGTCTGAGAGTGTGGGGGAGACAGGGTCAATCGAGTGGTTAGGATCTGGAACGCACTGACTGAGAGTGTGGGGGAGACAGTCTCAATCGAGTGGTTAGGGTCTGGAACGCACTGTCTGAGAGTGTGGGGGAGACAGGGTCAATCGTCTGGTTAGGATCTGGAACGCGCTATCTGAGAATGTGGAGGAGACAGGGTCAATCGAGTGGATAGGATCTGGAACGCACTGTCTGAGATTGTGTTGGAGACAGGGTCAATGGTGTGGTTAGGACCTGGAACGCAGTGAGAGTGTGGGGGAGACAGGGTCCATCGAGTGGTTAGGATCTGGAACGCACTGTCTGAGAGTGTGGGGGAGACAGGGTCAATCGAGTGGTTTGGATCTGGAACGCACTGTCTGAGAGTGTGGAGGAGACAAGGTCAATCGAGTGGCTAGGATCTGGAACGCACTGTCTGAGATTGTGGGTTAGAGAGGGTGAATCGAGTGGTTAGGATCAGGAACGCGCTATCTGAGAGTGTGGGGGAGACACGGTCAATCGAGTGGCTAGGATCTGGAACGCACTGTCTGAGAGTGTGCTGGAGACAGGGTCAATCAAGTAGTTAGGATCTGGAACACACTGTCTGAGATTGTGGGGGAGACAGGGTCAATCGAGTGTTTAGGATCTGGAACGCACTGTCTGAGAGTGTGGGGGAGACAGGGTCAATCGAGTGGTTAGGATCTGGAACGCACTTTCTGAGAGTGTGGGGGAGACAGGGTCAATCGAGTGGTTAGGTTCTGGAACGCACTGAGACTGTGGGGGTGACAGGGTCAATCGAGTGGTTAGGATCTGGAACGCACTGTCAGAGAGTGTGGGGGAGACAGGGTCAATCGAGTGGTTAGGATCTGGAACGCACTGTCTGAGAGTGTGGGGGAGACAGGGTCAATCGAGTAGTTAGGATCTGGAACGCACTGTTTGAGAGTGTGGTGGAGACAGGGTCAATCAAGTAGTTTGGATCTGGAACGCACAGTTTGAGTGTGTGGGGGAGACAGGGTCAATCGAGTGGTTAGGATCTGAAACACCCTGTCTGAGAGTGTGGGGGAGACAGGGTCAATTGAATGGTTCGGTTCTGGAACGCACTGTCTGAGATGTGGTGGAGACAGAGTCAATCGAGTGGTTAGGTTCTGGAACACACTGTCTAAGAGTGTGCTGGAGACAGGGTCAATCGAGTGTCTGGGGTCTGGATGCACTGTCTGAGACTGTGAATGAGACAGGGTCAATCGAATGGGTAGGATCAGGAACGCACTGTCTGAGAGTGTGGGGGAGACAGGGTCAATCGAGTGGTTAGGATCTGGACCGCACTGTCTGAGAGTGTGGGGGAGACAGGGTCAATCGAGTGGTTAGGATCTGGAACGCACTGTTTTAGAGTGTGGGCGAGACAGGGTCAATCGAGTGGTTTGGATCTGGAACGCACTGTCTGAGAGTGTTGGGGAGACAGGGTCAATCGAGTGGTTAGGATCAGGAACGCGCTGTCTGAGTTTGTGGTGGAGACAGGGACAATCGAGAGGTTAGGATCTGCAACGCATTGTCTAAGAGTGTGGGGGAGACAGGGTCAATCGAATGGTTAGGATCTGGAACGCACTGTCTGAGAGTGTGGTGGAGACAGGGTCAATCGAGTGGTTAGGATCTGGAACGCACTGTCTGAGAGTGTGGGGGAGACAGGGTCAATCGAGTGGTTAGGATCTGGAACGCACTGTCTGAGAGTGTGGGGGAGACAGGGTCAATCGAGTGGTTAGGATCTGGAACGCACTGCCTGAGAGTGTGGGGGAGACAGGGTCAATCGAGTGGTTAGGTTCTGGAACGCACTGTCTGAGATTGTGTTGGAGACAGGGTCAATGGTGTGGTTAGGACCTGGAACGCAGTGAGAGTGTGGGGGAGACAGGGTCCATCGAGTGGTTAGGATCAGGAACGCGCTATCTGAGAGTGTGGGGGAGACAGGGTCAATCGAGTGGCTAGGATCTGGAATGCACTGTCTGAGACTGTCGGGGAGACAGGGCAAATTGTGTGGTTCGCATCTGGAATGCACTGTCTGAGAGTATGGTGGAGAAATAGTCAATCGAGTGTTTAGGATCTGGAATGCACTGTCTGTGAGTGTGGGGGAGACAGGGTCAATCGAATGCTTTCGATCTGGAACGCACTGTCTGAGAGTGTGGGGGAGACAGGGTCAATCGAATGCTTTCGATCTGGAACACACTGTCTGAGAGTGTGGGGGAGACAGGGTCAATCAAGTAGTTCGGATCTGGAACGCACTGTTTGAGAGTGTGGTGGAGACAGGGTCAATCGAGTAGTTAGGATCTGGAACACTCTGTCTGAGTGTGTGGGGGAGACAGGGTCAATCGAGTAGTTAGAATCTGGAACGCATTGTCTGAGAGTGTGGGGGCGACAGGGTCAATCCAGTGGTTAGGATCTGGAACGCACTGGCTGAGTGTGTGGGGGTGACAGGGTCAATCGAGTGGTTAGGATCTGGAACTCACTGAGAGTGTTGGGGAGACAGCGTCAATCGAGTAGTTAGGATTTGGAACGCACTGTCTGAGAGTGTGGGGAGAACAGGGCCAATCAAGTGGTTAGGATCTGGATCGCTCTGTCTGAGAGTGTAGGGGAGACAGGGTCAATCGAGTGGTTAGGATCTGGAACACCCTGTCTGAGAGTGTCGGGGAGACATGGTCAATCGAGTGGTTAGGATCTGGATCGCTCTGTCTGAGAGTCTGGGGGAGACAGGGTCAATCGAGTGGTTAGGATCTGGATCGCAATGTCTGAGAGTGTGGGGGAGACAGGGTCAATCGAGTAGTTAAGATCTGGAATGCACTGTCTGAGAGTGTGGGGGAGACAGGGTCAATCGAGTGGATAGGATCTGGAACACCCTGTCTGAGAGTGTGGGGGAGACAGGGTCAGTTGAGTGTTTAGGATCTGGAACACCCTGTCTGAGAGTGTGGGGGAGACAGGGACAATCGAATGGTTTGGATCTGGAAAGCACTGTCTGAGAGTGTGGGGGAGACAGGGTCAATCGAGTAGTTGGGATCTGGAACAACCTGTCTGAGAGTGTGGGGGAGACAGGGTCAATCTAGTGGTTAGGACCTAGAACTCACTGTCTGAGAGTGTGGGGTAGAGAGGGTCAATCGAGTAGTTAGGATCTGGAACGCACTGTCTGAGAGTGTGGGGGAGACAGGGTCAATCGAGTGGTTAGGATCTGGAACGCACTGTCTGAGAGTGTGGGGGAGACAGGGTCAATCGAGTGGTTAGGTTCTGGAACGCACTGAGACTGTGGGGGTGACAGGGTCAATCGAGTGGTTAGGATCTGGAACGCACTGTCAGAGAGTGTGGGGGAGACAGGGTCAATCGAGTAGTTAGGATCTGGAACGCACTGTTTGAGAGTGTGGTGGAGACAGGGTCAATCAAGTAGTTTGGATCTGGAACGCACAGTTTGAGTGTGTGGGGGAGACAGGGTCAATCGAGTGGTTAGGATCTGAAACACCCTGTCTGAGAGTTTGGGGGAGACAGGGTCAATTGAATGGTTCGGTTCTGGAACGCACTGTCTGAGAGTGTGGTGGAGACAGAGTCAATCGAGTGGTTAGGTTCTGGAACACACTGTCTAAGAGTGTGCTGGAGACAGGGTCAATCGAGTGTCTGGGGTCTGGATGCACTGTCTGAGACTGTGAATGAGACAGGGTCAATCGAATGGGTAGGATCATGAACGCACTGTCTGAGAGTGTGGGGGAGACAGGGTCAATCGAGTGGTTAGGATCTGGACCGCACTGTCTGAGAGTGTGGGGGAGACAGGGTCAATCGAGTGGTTAGGATCTGGAACGCACTGTTTTAGAGTGTGGGCGAGACAGGGTCAATCGAGTGGTTTGGATCTGGAACGCACTGTCTGAGAGTGTTGGGGAGACAGGGTCAATCGAGTGGTTAGGATCAGGAACGCGCTGTCTGAGTTTGTGGTGGAGACAGGGACAATCGAGAGGTTAGGATCTGCAACGCATTGTCTAAGATTGTGGGGGAGACAGGGTCAATCGAATGGTTAGGATCTGGAACGCACTGTATGAGAGTGTGGTGGAGACAGGGTCAATCGAGTGGTTAGGATCTGGAACGCACTGTCTGAGAGTGTGGGGGAGACAGGGTCAATCGAGTGGTTAGGATCTGGAACGCACTGTCTGAGAGTGTGGGGGAGACAGGGTCAATCGAGTGGTTAGGATCTGGAACGCACTGCCTGAGAGTGTGGGGGAGACAGGGTCAATCGAATGGTTAGGATCTGGAACGCACTGTCTGAGATTGTGTTGGAGACAGGGTCAATGGTGTGGTTAGGACCTGGAACGCAGTGAGAGTGTGGGGGAGACAGGGTCCATCGAGTGGTTAGGATCAGGAACGCGCTATCTGAGAGTGTGGGGGAGACAGGGTCAATCGAGTGGCTAGGATCTGGAATGCACTGTCTGAGACTGTCGGGGAGACAGGGCAAATTGTGTGGTTCGCATCTGGAATGCACTGTCTGAGAGTATGGTGGAGAAATAGTCAATCGAGTGTTTAGGATCTGGAATGCACTGTCTGTGAGTGTGGGGGAGACAGGGTCAGTCGAGTGGTTAGGATCTGGAACGCACTGTCTGAGAGTGTGGGGGAGACAGGGTCAATCGAATGCTTTCGATCTGGAACGCACTGTCTGAGAGTGTGGGGGAGACAGGGTCAATCGAATGCTTTCGATCTGGAACACACTGTCTGAGAGTGTGGGGGAGACAGGGTCAATCAAGTAGTTAGGATCTGGAACGCACTGTTTGAGAGTGTGGTGGAGACAGGGTCAATCGAGTAGATAGGATCTGGAACACGCTGTCTGAGTGTGTGGGGGAGACAGGGTCAATCGAGTGGTTAGAATCTGGAACGCATTGTCTGAGAGTGTGAGGGAGACAGGGTCAATCCAGTGGTTAGGATCTGGAACGCACTGGCTGAGTGTGTGGGGGTGACAGGGTCAATCGAGTGGTTAGGATCTGGAACTCACTGAGAGTGTTGGGGAGACAGCGTCAATCGAGTAGTTAGGATCTGGAACGCACTGTCTGAGAGTGTGGGGGAGACATGGCCAATCAAGTGGTTAGGATCTGGAACGCTCTGTCTTAGAGTGTAGGGGAGACAGGGTCAATCGAGTGGTTAGGATCTGGAACACCCTGTCTGAGAGTGTCGGGGAGACATGGTCAATCGAGTGGTTAGGATCTGGATCGCTCTGTCTGAGAGTCTGGGGGAGACAGGGTCAATCGAGTGGTTAGGATCTGGATCGCAATGTCTGAGAGTGTGGGGGAGACAGGGTCAATCGAGTAGTTAAGATCTGGAATGCACTGTCTGAGAGTGTGGGGGAGACAGGGTCAATCGAGTGGATAGGATCTGGAACACCCTGTCTGAGAGTGTGGGGGAGACAGGGTCAGTTGAGTGTTTAGGATCTGGAACACCCTGTCTGAGATTGTGGGGGAGACAGGGTCAATCGAGTGGTTTGGATCTGGAAAGCACTGTCTGAGAGTGTGGGGGAGACAGGGTCAATCGAGTAGTTGGGATCTGGAACAACCTGTCTGAGAGTGTGGGGGAGACAGGGTCAATCTAGTGGTTAGGACCTAGAAATCACTGTCTGAGAGTGTGGGGTAGAGAGGGTCAATCGAGTAGTTAGGATCTGGAACGCACTGTCTGAGAGTGTGGGAGAGACAGGGTCAATCTGGTGTTTAGGATCTGGAACGCGCTGTCTGAGAGTGTGGGGGAGACAGGGTCAGTCAAGTGGTTGGGATCTGGAACACACTGTCTGAGAGTGTGGGGGAGACAGGGTCAATCTAGTGGTTAGGATCTGGAACGCACTGCCTGAGAGTGTGCTGGAGACAGGGTCAATCGAGTAGTTAGGATCTGGAACGCACTGTCTGAGAGTGTGGGGGAGACAGGGTCAATCTAGTGGTTAGGATCTGGAACGCACTGCCTGAGAGTGTGCTGGAGACAGGGTCAATCGAGTAGTTAGGACCTGGAACGCACTGTCTGAGAGTGTGGGGGAGGGTCAATCGTGTGGTAAGGATCTGGAACACGCTGTCTGAGATTGTGGGGGAGACAGGGTCAATCGAGTGGTTAGCATCTGGAACGCACTGTCTGAGAGTGTGGGGGAGACTGGGTCAATCGAGTGGTTAGGTTCTGGAACGCACTGAGACTGTGGGGGTGACCGGGTCAATCGAGTGGTTAGGATCTGGAACGCACTGTCTGATTGTGGTGGCAAAGAGTCAATCGAGTGGTTAGGATCTGGAACACCCTGTCTGAGAGTGTGGGGGAGACAGGTTCAATCTAGTGGTTGGGATCTGGAAAGCACTGTCTGAGAGTGTGGGGGAGACAGCGTCATTCTAGTGGTTCGGATCTGGAACGCACTGTCTGAGAGTGTGGGGGAGACAGGGTCAATCGAGTGTTTAGGATCTGGAACGCACTGTCTGAGAGTGTGGGGGAGACAGGGTCAATCGAGTGGTTTGGATCTGGGACACGCAATCTGAGAATGTGGTGGAGACAGGGTTAATCGAGTGGTTAGGGCCTGGAACACACTGTCTGAGAGTGTGGGGGAGACAGGGTCAATCGAGTGGTTTGGATCTGGGACACGCAATCTGAGAATGTGGTGGAGACAGGGTCAATCGAGTGGTTAGGATCTGGAACGCACTGTCTGAGAGTGTGGGGGAGACAGGGTCAATCGAGTGGTTAGGATCTGGAACGCACTGTTTGAGAGTGTGGTGGAGACAGGGTCAATCGAGTGGTTAGGATCTGGAACACCCTGTCTGAGAGTGTGGGGGAGACAGGTTCAATCTAGTGGTTTGGATCTGGAACACACTGTCTGAGAGTGTGGGGGAGACAGGGTCAATCGAGTGGTTAGGATATGGAACGCACTGAGAGTGTGGGGGAGGGTCAATCGTGTGGTTAGGATCTGGAACACGCTGTCTTAAAGTGTGGGGGAGATAGGGTCAATCGAGTAGTTAGGATCTGGAACGCACTGTCTGAGAGTGTGGGGGAGGGTCAATCGTGTGGTTAGGGTCTGGAACGCACTGTCTGAGAGTGTGGGGGAGATAGGGTCAATCGAGTGGTTAGGATCTGGAACGCACTGTCTGAGAGTGTGGGGGAGACAGGGTCAATCGAGTGGTTAGGATCTGGAACGCACTGTCTGAGAGTGTGGGGGAGACAGGGTCAATCAAGTGGTTCGGATCTGGAACGCACTGTCTGAGAGTGTGGTGGAGACAGGGTCAATCGAGTGTCTGGGGTCTGGATGCACTGTCTGAGACTGTGGATGAGAAAGGGTCAATCGAATGGGTAGGATCAGGAACGCACTGTCTGAGAGTGTGGGGGAGACAGGGTCAATCGAGTGGTTAGGATCTGGACCGCACTGTCCTAGAGTGTGGGGGAGACAGGGTCAATCGAGTGGTTAGGATCTGGAACACACTGTTTTAGAGTGTGGGGGAGACAGGGTCAATCGAGTGGTTAGGATCTGGAATGCACTGTCTGAGAGTGTTGGGGAGGGTCAATCGAGTGGTTAGGATCTGGAACACGCTGTCTGAGAGTGTGGGATAGGGTCAATCGAGTGTTTAGGGTCTGGAACGCACTGTCTGAGAGTGTGGGGGAGACAGGGTCAATCGAGTGGTTAGGTTCTGGAACGCACTGAGACTGTGGGGGTGACAGGGTCCATCGAGTGGTTAGGATCTGGAACGCACTGTCTGAGTGTATGGGGGAGACAGGGTCAATCGAGTAGTTATAATCTGGAACGCACTGTTTGAGAGTGTGGGGGAGACAGGGTCAATCGTGTGGTTAGTATCTGGAACACCCTGTCTGAGGGTGTGGGGGAGACAGGGTCAATCTAGTGGTTTGGATCCGGGACACGCAATCTTAGAATGTGGGTGGAGACAGGGTTAATCGAGTGGTTTGGACCTGGAATGCACTGTCTGAGAGTGTGGGGGATACAGGGTCAATCGAGTGGTTAGGATCTGGAACGCACTGTCTGAGAGAGGGCTGGAGACAGGGTCAATCGAGTAGTTAGGATCTGGAACACACTGTCTGAGAGTGTGGTTGAGACAGGGTCAATCGAGTGGTTAGGATCTGGAACGCACTGTCTGAGAGTGTGGGGGAGACAGGGTCAATCGAGTGGTTAGGATCTGGAACGCACTGTCTGAGAGTGTGGGGGAGACAGGGTCAATCGAGTGTTTAGGATCTGGAACGCACTGGCTGAGAGTCTGGGGGAGACAGGGTCAATCGAGTGGTTTGGATCTGGGACACGCAATCTGAGAATGTGGTGGAGATAGGGTTAATCGAGTGGTTAGGATCTGGATCGCACTGTCTGAGTGTGTGGTGGAGACAGGCTCAATCGAGTAGTTAGGATTTGGAACGCAATGTCTGAGAGTGTGGGGGTGACAGGGTCAATCGTGTGGTTAGGATCAGGAACACACTGTCTGAGAGTGTCGGGGAGACAGGGTCAATTGAATGGTTTGGATCTGGAATGCACTGTCTGAGAGTGTGGGGGAGACAGGGTCAATCGTGTGGTTAGGATCTGGAACGCAATGCCTGAGAGTGTGGTGGAGACAGGGTCAATCGTGTGGTTTGGATATGGAACGCACTGTCTGAGAGTGTGCTGGAGACAGGGTCAATTGAGTGGTTAGGATCTAGAACGCACTGTCTGAGAGTGTGCTGGAGAAAGGGTCAATCGAGTGGTTAGGATCTGGAACACACTGTCTGAGAGCGTGCTGGAGACATGGTCAATCGTGTGGTTAGGATCTGGAACACGCTATCTGAGAATGTGGTGGAGACATGGTCAAACGAGTGGTTAGGGTCTGGAACGCACTGTCTGAGAGTGTGGGGGAGACAGGGTCAATCGAGTGGTTAGGATCTGGAACGCACTGTCTGAGAGTGTGGGTGAGACAGGGTCAATCGAGTGGTTAGGATCTGGAACGCACTGTCTGAGAGTGTGGGGGAGACAGGGTCAATCGAGTGGTTAGGATCTGGAACGCACTGTCTGAGAGTGTGGGGGAGACAGGGTCAATCAAGTGGTTCGATCTGGAACGCACTGTCTGAGAGTGTGGGGGAGACAGGGTCAATCGAGTGGTTAGGATCTGGAACGCACTGTCTGAGAGTGTTGGGGAGACAGGGTCAATCGAGTGGTTAGGATCTGGAACGCACTGTCTGAGAGTGTGGGTGAGACAGGGTCAATCGGGTAGTTAGGATCTGGAACGCACTGTTTGAGAGTGTGGTGGAGACAGGGTCAATCGAGTAGTTAGGATCTGGAACGCACTGTTTGAGAGTGTGGTGGAGACAGGGTCAATCGTGTGGTTAGGATCTGAAACACCCTGTCTGAGAGTGTGGGGGAGACAGGGTCAATCTAGTGGTTTGGATCTGGAACGCACTGTCTGAGAGTGTGGGGGAGACAGGGTCAATTGAGTGGTTAGGATCTGGAACGCACTGAGAGTGTTGGGGAGACAGGGTCAATCGAGTGGTTAGGATCTGGAACGCACTGTCTGAGAGTGTGGGGGAGACATGGTCAATCGAGTGGTTAGGATCAGGAACGCGCTGTCTGAGTGTGTGGTGGAGACAGGGACAATCGAGTGGTTATGATCTGGAACGCACTGTCTAAGAGTGTGTGGGAGACAGGGTCAATCGAATGGTTAGGTTCTGGAACTCACTGTCTGAGAGTGTGGGGGAGACAGGGTCAATCGTGTGGTTAGGATCTGGAACTCGCTATCTGAGAGTGTGGTGGAGACAGGGTCAATCGAGTGGTTGGGATCTGGAATGCACTGTCTGAGAGTGTGGGGTAGACAGGGTCAATCTAGTGGTTCGGATCTGGAATGCACTGTTTGGGAGTGTGGGGGAGACAGGGTCAATCGAGTGTTTAGGATCTGGAACGCACTGTCTGAGAGTGTGGGGGAGACAGGGTCAATCGAGTGGTTTGGATCTGGGACACGCAATCTGAGAGTGTGCTGGAGACAGGGTCAATCGAGTGGTTAGGATCTGGAACGGACTGTCTGAGAGTGTGCTGGAGACAGGGTCAATCGAGTGTTTAGGATCTGGAACGCACTGTCTGTGAGTCTGGGGGAGACAGGGTCAATCGAGTGGTTTGGATATGGGACACGCAATCTGAGAGTGTGCTGGAGACAGGGTCAATCGAGTGGTTAGGATCTGGAACGCACTGTCTGAGAGTGTGCTGGAGACAGGGTCAATCGTGTGTTTAGGATCTGGAACACGCTATCTGAGAATGTGGTGGAGACATGGTCAAACGAGTGGTTAGGATCTGGAACGCACTGTCTGAGAGTGTGTGGGAGACAGGGTCAATCGAGTGGTTAGGATCTGGAACGCACTGTCTGAGAGGGTGAGGGAGACAGGGTCAATCGAGTAGTTAGGATCTGGAACGCACTGTCTGAGAGTATGGGGGAGACAGGGTCAATCGAGTAGTTAGGATCTGGAACGCACTGTTTGAGAGTGTGGTGGAGACAGGGTCAATCAAGTACTTAGGATCTGGAACGCACTGTCTGAGAGTGTTGGGGAGGGTCAATCGTGTGGTTAGGATCTGGAACACGCTGTCTGAGAGTGTGGGGGAGACAGGGTCAATCGAGTGGTTAGGATCTGGAACGCACTGAGAGTGTGGGGGAGACAGGGTCAATCGAGTGGTTAGGATCTGGAACGCACTGTCTGAGAGTGTGAGGGAGACAGGGTCAATCGAGTAGTTAGGATCTGGAACACACTGTCTGAGAGTGTGGGGGAGACAGTGTCAATCGAGTGGTTAGGTTCTGGAAAGGACTGAGACTGTGGGGGTGACAGGGTCAATCGAGTGGTTAGGATCTGGAACGCACTGTCTGATTGTGGTGGCAAAGAGTCAATCGAGTGGTTAGGATTTGGAATGCACTGTCTGAGAGTGTGGTGGAGAAAGGGTCAATCGAGTAGTTTGGATCTGGAACGCACAGTTTGAGAGGATGGGGGAGACAGGGTCAATCGAGTGGTTAGGATCTGAAACACCCTGTCTGAGAGTGTGGGGGAGACAGGGTCAATTGAATGGTTAGGATCTGGAACGCACTGTCTGAGAGTGTGGGGGAGACAGGGTCAATCGAGTGGTTAGGATCTGGACCGCACTGTCTGAGAGTGTGGGGGAGACAGGGTCAATCGAGTGGTTAGGATCTGGAACGCACTGTTTTAGAGTGTGGGCGAGACAGGGTCAATCGAGTGGTTTGGATCTCGAACGCACTTTCTGAGAGTCTGGGGGAGACAGGGTCAATCTAGTGGTTAGGATCTGGAACGCACTGTCTGAGAGTGTGGGGGAGACAGGGTCAATCGAGTGGTTAGGGTCTGGAAAGCACTGTCTGAGAGTGTGGGGGAGACAGGGTCAATCGAGAGGTTAGGATCTGGACCGCACTGTCTGAGAGTGTGGGGGAGACAGGGTCAATCGAGTGGTTAGGATATGGAACGCACTGAGAGTGTGGGGGAGGGTCAATCATGTGGTAAGGATCTGGAACACGCTGTCTTAAAGTGTGGGGGAGATAGGGTCAATCGAGTAGTTAGGATCTGGAACGCACTGTCTGAGAGTGTGGGGGAGGGTCAATCATGTGGTTAGGGTCTGGAACGCACTGTCTGAGAGTGTCGGGGAGACAGGGTCAATCGAATGGTTTGGATCTGGAACGCACTGTCTGAGAGTGTGGGGGAGACAGGGTCAATCGTGTGGTTAGGATCTGGAACGCAATGCCTGAGAGTGTGGTGGAGACAGGGTCAATCGTGTGGTTAGGATCTGGAACACACTGTCTGAGAGTGTGCTGGAGACAGGGTCAATTGAGTGGTTAGGATCTAGAACGCACTGTCTGAGAGTGTGCTGGAGAAAGGGTCAATCGAGTGGTTAGGATCTGGAACACACTGTCTGAGAGTGTGCTGGAGACAGGGTCAATCGTGTGGTTAGGATCTGGAACACGCTATCTGAGAATGTGGTGGAGACATGGTCAAACGAGTGGTTAGGGTCTGGAACGCACTGTCTGAGAGTGTGGGGGAGACAGGGTCAATCGAGTGGTTAGGATCTGGAACGCACTGTCTGAGAGTGTGGGTGAGACAGGGTCAATCGAGTGGTTAGGATCTGGAACGCACTGTCTGAGAGTGTGGGGGAGACAGGGTCAATCGAGTGGTTAGGATCTGGAACGCACTGTCTGAGAGTGTGGGGGAGACAGGGTCAATCAAGTGGTTAGGATCTGGAACGCACTGTCTGAGAGTGTGGGGGAGACAGGGTCAATCGAGTGGTTAGGATCTGGAACGCACTGTCTGAGAGTGTTGGGGAGACAGGGTCAATCAAGTGGTTAGGATCTGGAACGCACTGTCTGAGAGTGTGGGTGAGACAGGGTCAATCGGGTAGTTAGGATCTGGAACGCACTGTTTGAGAGTGTGGTGGAGACAGAGTCAATCGAGTAGTTAGGATCTGGAACGCACTGTTTGAGAGTGTGGTGGCGACAGGTTCAATCGTGTGGTTAGGATCTGAAACACCCTGTCTGAGAGTGTGGGGGAGACAGGGTCAATCTAGTGGTTAGGATCTGGAATGCACTGAGACTGTGGGAGTGACAGGGTCAATCGAGTGGTTAGGATCTGGAACGCACTATAATAGAGTGTGGGGGAGACAGGGTCAATCGAGTGGTTAGGATCTGGAATGCACTGTCTAAGAGTGTGGGGGAGACAGGGTCGATCGAGTGGTTAGGTTCTGGAATGCACTGAGACTTTGGGGGTGACAGGGTCAATCGAGTGGTTAGGATCTGGAACGCACTGTAATAGAGTGTGGGGGAGACAGGGTCAATCGAGTGGTTAGGATATGGAACGCACTGTCTGAGAGTGTGGGGGAGACAGCGTCAATCGAGTAGTTAGGATCTGAAACGCACTATTTGAGAGTGTGGTGGAGACAGGGTCAATCGACTAGTTTGGATCTGGAACGCACAGTTTGAGAGGATGGGGGAGACAGGGTCAATCGAGTGGTTAGGATCTGAAACACCCTGTCTGAGAGTGTGGGGGAGACAGGGTCAATTGAATGGTTAGGATCTGGAACGCACTGTCTGAGAGTGTGGGGGAGACAGGGTCAATCGAGTGGTTAGGATCTGGACCGCACTGTCTGAGAGTGTGGGGGAGACAGGGTCAATCGAGTGGTTAGGATCTGGAACGCACTGTTTTAGAGTGTGGGCGAGACAGGGTCAATCGAGTGGTTTGGATCTCGAACGCACTTTCTGAGAGTCTGGGGGAGACAGGGTCAATCTAGTGGTTAGGATCTGGAACGCACTGTCTGAGAGTGTGGGGGAGACAGGGTCAATCGAGTGGTTAGGGTCTGGAAAGCACTGTCTGAGAGTGTGGGGGAGACAGGGTCAATCGAGAGGTTAGGATCTGGACCGCACTGTCTGAGAGTGTGGGGGAGACAGGGTCAATCGAGTGGTTAGGATATGGAACGCACTGAGAGTGTGGGGGAGGGTCAATCATGTGGTAAGGATCTGGAACACGCTGTCTTAAAGTGTGGGGGAGATAGGGTCAATCGAGTAGTTAGGATCTGGAACGCACTGTCTGAGAGTGTGGGGGAGGGTCAATCATGTGGTTAGGGTCTGGAACGCACTGTCTGAGAGTGTGGGGGAGACAGGGTCAATCGAATGGTTTGGATCTGGAACGCACTGTCTGAGAGTGTGGGGGAGACAGGGTCAATCGTGTGGTTAGGATCTGGAACGCAATGCCTGAGAGTGTGGTGGAGACAGGGTCAATCGTGTGGTTAGGATCTGGAACACACTGTCTGAGAGTGTGCTGGAGACAGGGTCAATTGAGTGGTTAGGATCTAGAACGCACTGTCTGAGAGTGTGCTGGAGAAAGGGTCAATCGAGTGGTTAGGATCTGGAACACACTGTCTGAGAGTGTGCTGGAGACAGGGTCAATCGTGTGGTTAGGATCTGGAACACGCTATCTGAGAATGTGGTGGAGACATGGTCAAACGAGTGGTTAGGGTCTGGAACGCACTGTCTGAGAGTGTGGGGGAGACAGGGTCAATCGAGTGGTTAGGATCTGGAACGCACTGTCTGAGAGTGTGGGTGAGACAGGGTCAATCGAGTGGTTAGGATCTGGAACGCACTGTCTGAGAGTGTGGGGGAGACAGGGTCAATCGAGTGGTTAGGATCTGGAACGCACTGTCTGAGAGTGTGGGGGAGACAGGGTCAATCAAGTGGTTAGGATCTGGAACGCACTGTCTGAGAGTGTGGGGGAGACAGGGTCAATCGAGTGGTTAGGATCTGGAACGCACTGTCTGAGAGTGTTGGGGAGACAGGGTCAATCAAGTGGTTAGGATCTGGAACGCACTGTCTGAGAGTGTGGGTGAGACAGGGTCAATCGGGTAGTTAGGATCTGGAACGCACTGTTTGAGAGTGTGGTGGAGACAGAGTCAATCGAGTAGTTAGGATCTGGAACGCACTGTTTGAGAGTGTGGTGGCGACAGGTTCAATCGTGTGGTTAGGATCTGAAACACCCTGTCTGAGAGTGTGGGGGAGACAGGGTCAATCTAGTGGTTAGGATCTGGAATGCACTGAGACTGTGGGGGTGACAGGGTCAATCGAGTGGTTAGGATCTGGAACGCACTATAATAGAGTGTGGGGGAGACAGGGTCAATCGAGTGGTTAGGATCTGGAATGCACTGTCTAAGAGTGTGGGGGAGACAGGGTCGATCGAGTGGTTAGGTTCTGGAATGCACTGAGACTTTGGGGGTGACAGGGTCAATCGAGTGGTTAGGATCTGGAACGCACTGTAATAGAGTGTGGGGGAGACAGGGTCAATCGAGTGGTTAGGATATGGAACGCACTGTCTGAGAGTGTGGGGGAGACAGCGTCAATCGAGTAGTTAGGATCTGAAACGCACTATTTGAGAGTGTGGTGGAGACAGGGTCAATCGAGTAGTTTGGATCTGGAACGCACAGTTTGAGAGGATGGGGGAGACAGGGTCAATCGAGTGGTTAGGATCTGAAACACCCTGTCTGAGAGTGTGGGGGAGACAGGGTCAATTGAATGGTTAGGATCTGGAACGCACTGTCTGAGAGTGTGGGGGAGACAGGGTCAATCGAGTGGTTAGGATCTGGACCGCACTGTCTGAGAGTGTGGGGGAGACAGGGTCAATCGAGTGGTTAGGATCTGGAACGCACTGTTTTAGAGTGTGGGCGAGACAGGGTCAATCGAGTGGTTTGGATCTCGAACGCACTTTCTGAGAGTCTGGGGGAGACAGGGTCAATCTAGTGGTTAGGATCTGGAACGCACTGTCTGAGAGTGTGGGGGAGACAGAGTCAATCGAGTGGTTAGGGTCTGGAAAGCACTGTCTGAGAGTGTGGGGGAGACAGGGTCAATCGAGAGGTTAGGATCTGGACCGCACTGTCTGAGAGTGTGGGGGAGACAGGGTCAATCGAGTGGTTAGGATATGGAACGCACTGAGAGTGTGGGGGAGGGTCAATCATGTGGTAAGGATCTGGAACACGCTGTCTTAAAGTGTGGGGGAGATAGGGTCAATCGAGTAGTTAGGATCTGGAACGCACTGTTTGAGAGTGTGGGGGAGACAGGGTCAATCGATTACTTAGGATCTGGAACGCCTTGTCTGAGAGTGTTGGGGAGGGTCAATCGTGTGGTTAGGATCTGGAACACGCTGTCTGAGAGTGTGGGGGAGACAGGGTCAATCGAGTGGTTAGGATCTGGAACGCACTGTCTGAGAGTGTGGGGGAGACAGGGTCAATCGAGTGGTTAGGATCTGGAACACCCTGTCTGAGAGTGGGTGGGAGACAGGGTCAATCAAGTGGTTCGGATCTGGAACGCAGTGTCTGAGAGTGTGCTGGAGACAGGGTCAATCGAGTGGTTAGGATCTGGAACACCCTGTCTGAGAGTGTGGGGGAGACAGGGTCAATCGAGTGGTTAGGATCAGGAACGCACTGTCTGAGACTGTGGGGGAGACAGGGTCAATCGAGTGGTTAGGATCTGGAACGCACTGTCTGAGAGTGTGGGGGAGACAGCGTCAATCGAGTGGTTAGGTTCTGGAACGCACTGTCTGATTGTGGTGGCAGCGAGTCAATCAAGTGGTTAGGATCTGGAACGCACTGTCTGAGAGTGTGGGGGAGACAGGTTCAATCGAGTAGTTAGGATCTGGAACGCACTGTTTGAGAGTGTGGGGGAGACAGGGTCAATCGAGTGGTTAGGATCTGGAACACCCTGTCTGAGAGTGTGGGGTAGACAGGGTCAATCTAGTGGTTCGGATCTGGAACGCACTGTTTGGGAGTGTGGGGGAGACAGGTTCAATCGAGTGTTTAGGATCTGGAACGCACTGTCTGATTGTGGTGGCAAAGAGTCAATCGAGTGGTTAGGATCTGGAACACCCTGTCTGAGAGTGTGGGGGAGACAGGTTCAATCTAGTGGTTGGGATCTGGAAAGCACTGTCTGAGAGTGTGGGGGAGACAGCGTCATTCTAGTGGTTCGGATCTGGAACGCACTGTCTGAGAGTGTGGGGGAGACAGGGTCAATCGAGTGTTTAGCATCTGGAACGCACTGTCTGAGAGTGTGCGGGAGACAGGGTCAATCGAGTGGTTTGGATCTGGGACACGCAATCTGAGAATGTGGTGGAGACAGGGTTAATCGAGTGGTTAGGGCCTGGAACGCACTGTCTGAGAGTGTGGGGGAGACAGGGTCAATCGAGTGGTTTGGATCTGGGACACGCAATCTGAGAATGTGGTGGAGACAGGGTCAATCGAGTGGTTAGGAACTGGAACGCACTGTCTGAGAGTGTGGGGGAGACAGGGTCAATCGAGTGGTTAGGATCTGGAACGCACTGTTTGAGAGTGTGGTGGAGACAGGGTCAATCGAGTGGTTAGGATCTGGAACACCCTGTCTGAGAGTGTGGGGGAGACAGGTTCAATCTAGTGGTTAGGATCTGGAACACACTGTCTGAGAGTGTGGGGGAGACAGGGTCAATCGAGTGGTTAGGATATGGAACGCACTGATAGTGTGGGGGAGGGTCAATCGTGTGGTTAGGATCTGGAACACGCTGTCTTAAAGTGTGGGGGAGATAGGGTCAATCGAGTAGTTAGGATCTGGAACGCACTGTCTGAGAGTGTGGGGGAGGGTCAATCGTGTGGTTAGGGTCTGGAACGCACTGTCTGAGAGTGTGGGGGAGATAGGGTCAATCGAGTGGTTAGGATCTGGAACGCACTGTCTGAGAGTGTGGGGGAGACAGGGTCAATCGAGTGGTTAGGATCTGGAACGCACTGTCTGAGAGTGTGGGGGAGACAGGGTCAATCAAGTGGTTCGGATCTGGAACGCACTGTCTGAGAGTGTGCTGGAGACAGGGTCAATCGAGTAGTTAGGATCTGGAACACACTGTCTGAGAGTGTGGGGGAGACAGGGTCAATCGAGTGGTTAGGATCAGAACGCACTGTCTGAGACTGTGGGGGAGACAGGGTCAATCGAGTGGTTAGGATCTGGAACGCATTGTCTGAGAGTGTGGGGGAGACAGGGTCAATCGAGTGGTTAGGTTCTGGAATGCACTGAGAGTGTGGGGGTGACAGGGTCAATCGAGTGGTTTGGATCTGGAACGCACTCTCTGATTGTGGTGGCAAAGAGTCAATCGAGTGGTTAGGATCTGGAACGCACTGTCAGAGAGTGTGGGGGAGACAGGGTCAATCGAGTGGTTAGGATCTGGAACGCACTGTTTGAGAGTGTGGGGGAGACAGGGTCAATCGAGTGGTTAGGATCTGGAACACCCTGTCTGAGAGTGTGGGGGAGACAGGGTCAATCTAGTGGTTCGGAACTGGAACGCACTGTTTGAGATTGTGGGGGTGACAGGGTCAATCGAGTGTTTAGGATCTGGAACGCACTGTCTGATAGTCTGGGGGAGACAGGGTCAATCGAGTGGTTTGGATCTGGGGCACGCAATCTGAGAATGTGGTGGAGACAGGGTCAATCGAGTGGTTAGGCTCTGGAAAGCGCTATCTGAGAATGTGGGTGGAGACCGGGTTAATCGAGTGGTTAGGACCTGGAATGCACTGTCTGAGAGTCGGGTGGAGACAGGTTCAATCGAGTAGTTAGGATCTGGAACACACTGTCTGAGAGTGTGGGGGTGACAAGGTCAATTGTGTGGTTAGGATCAGGAACACACTGTCTGAGAGTCTGGGGGATACAGGGTCAATCGAATGGTTTGGATCTGGAATGCACTGTCTGAGAGTGTGGGGGAGACAGGGTCAATCGAGTGGTTAGGATCTGGAACGCACTGTCTGAGAGTGTGGGGGAGACAGGGTCAATCGAGTGGTTAGGATCTGGAACGCACTGTCTGAGTGTGTGCTGGAGACAGGGTCAATCGAGTGGTTAGGATCTGGAACGCACTGTCTGAGAGTGTGCTGGAGACAGGGTCAATCGTGTGGTTAGGATCTGGAACACGCTTTATGAGAATGTGGTGGAGACGTGGTCAAACGAGTGGTTAGGATCTGGAACGCACTGTCTGAGAGTGTGGGGGAGACAGGGTCAATCGAGTGGTTCGGATCTGGAACGCACTGTCTGAGAGTGTGGGGGAGACAGGGTCAATCGAGTAGTTAGGATCTGCAACGCACTGTTTGAGAGTGTGATGGAGACAGGGTCAATCGAGTACTTAGGATCTGGAACGCACTGACTGAGAGTGTTGGGGAGGGTCAATCGTGTGGTTAGGATCTGGAACACGCTGTCTGAGAGTGTGGGGGAGACAGGGTCAATCGAGTGGTTAGGATCTGGAACGCACTGAGAGTGTGGGGGAGACAGGGTCAATCGAGTGGTTAGGATCTGGAACGCACTGTCTGAGAGTCTGGGGGAGACAGGGTCAATCCAATGGTTAGGATCTGGAACGCACTGTCTGAGAGTGTGGTGGAGACAGGGTCAATCAAGTGGTTAGGATCTGGAACGCACTGTCTGAGAGTGTGCTGGAGACAGGGTCAATCATGTGGTTAGGATCTGGAACACGCTATCTGAGAATGTGGTGGAGACGTGGTCAAACGAGTGGTTAGGATCTGGAACGCACTGTCTGAGAGTGTGGGGGAGACAGGGTCAATCGAGTGGTTCGGATCTGGAACGCACTGTCTGAGAGTGTGGGGGAGACAGGGTCAATCGAGTAGTTAGGATCTGCAACGCACTGTTTGAGAGTGTGATGGAGACAGGGTCAATCGAGTACTTAGGATCTGGAACGCACTGTCTGAGAGTGTTGGGGAGGGTCAATCGTGTGGTTAGGATCTGGAACACGCTGTCTGAGAGTGTGGGGGAGACAGGGTCAATCGAGTGGTTAGGATCTGGAACGCACTGAGAGTGTGGGGGAGACAGGGTCAATCGAGTGGTTAGGATCTGGAACGCACTGTCTGAGAGTGTGGTGGAGACAGGGTCAATCAAGTGGTTAGGATCTGGAACGCACTGTCTGAGAGTGTGCTGGAGACAGGGTCAATCGAGTAGTTAGGATCTGGAACACACTGTCTGAGAGTGTGGGGGAGACAGGGTCAATCGAGTGGTTAGGTTCTGGAACGCACTGAGACTGTGGGGGTGACAGGGTCCATCGAGTGGTTAGGATCTGGAACGCACTGTATGATTGTGGTGGCAAAGAGTCAATCGAGTAGTTAGGATCTGGAACGCACTGTCTGAGAGTGTGCTGGAGACAGGGTCAATCGAGTACTTAGGATCTGGAACGCACTGCCTGAGAGTGTGGTGGAGACAGGGTCAATCGAGTGGTTAGGATCTGGAACGCATTGAGAGTGTGGGGGAGACAGGGTCAATTGAGTGATTAGGATCTAGAACGCACTGTCTGAGAGTGTGCTGGAGACAGGGTCAATCGAGTGGTTAGGATCTGGAACACACTGTCTGAGAGTGTGCTGGAGACAGGGTCTATCGTGTGGTTAGGATCTGGAACACGCTATCTGAGAATGTGGTGGAGACATGGTCAAACGAGTGGTTAGGGTCTGGAACGCACTGTCTGAGAGTGTGGGGGAGACAGGGTCAATCGAGTGGTTAGGATTTGGAACGCACTGTCTGAGAGTGTTGGGGAGACAGGGTCAATCAAGTGGTTAGGATCTGGAACGCACTGTCTGAGAGTGTGGGTGAGACAGGGTCAATCGAGTAGTTAGGATCTGGAACGCACTGTTTGAGAGTGTGGTGGAGACAGGGTCAATCGAGTGGATAGGATCTGAAACACCCTGTCTGAGAGTGTGGTGGAGACAGGGTCACTCGAGTGGTTAGGATCTGGAACGCCCTGTCTGAGAGTGTGGGGGAGACAGGGTCAATCGAGTGGTTAGGATCTGGAACGCACTGAGAGTGTGGGGGAGACAGGGTCAATCGAGTGGTTAGGATCTGGAACGCACTGTCTGAGAGTGTGGGGGAGACAGGGTCAATCCAATGGTTACGGTCTGGAACGCACTGTCTGAGAGTGTGGTGGAGACAGAGGCAATCAAGTGGTTAGGATCTGGAACGCACTGTCTGAGAGTGTGCTGGAGACAGGGTCAATCGAGTAGTTAGGATCTGGAACACACTGTCTGAGAGTGTGGGGGAGACAGGGTCAATCGAGTGTTTAGGATCTGGAATGCACTGTCTGAGAGTGTGGGGGAGACAGGATCAATCGAGTGGTTAGGATCTGGAACGCACTGTCTGAGAGTGTGGGGGAGACAGGGTCAATCGAGTGGTTAGGTTCTGGAATGCACTGAGACTGTGGGGGTGACAGGGTCAATCGAGTGGTTAGCATCTGGAACGCACTGTCTGAGAGTGTGGGGGAGACAGGGTCAATCGAGTGTTTAGGATCTGGAACGCACTGTCTGAGAGTGTGGGGGAGACAGGGTCAATCGAGTGGTTAGGATCTGGAACGCACTGTCTGAGAGTGTGGGGGAGACAGGGTCAATCGAGTGGTTAGGTTCTGGAACGCACTGAGACTGTGGGTGTGACAGGGTCAATCGAGTGTTAGGATCTGGAACGCACTGTCAGAGAGTGTGGGGGAGACAGGGTCAATCGAGTGGTTAGGATCTGGAACGCACTGTCTGAGAGTGTGGGGGAGACAGGGTCAATCGAGTGGTTAGGATCTGGAATGCATTGAGAGTGTGGGGGAGACAGGGTCAATCGAGTGGTTAGGATCTGGAACGCATTGAGAGTGTGGGGGAGACAGGGTCAATCGAGTGGTTAGGATCTGGAACGCACTGTTTGAGAGTGTGCAGGAGACAGGGTCAATCGAGTAGTTTGGATCTGGAACGCACTGTCTGAGAGTGTGGGGGAGACAGGGTCAATCGAGTGGTTAGGATCTGGAACGCATTGAGAGTGTGGGGGAGACAGGGTCAATCGAGTGGTTAGGATCTGGAACGCATTGAGAGTGTGGGGGAGACAGGGTCAATCGAGTGGTTAGGATTTGGAACGCACTGTTTGAGAGTGTGGTGGAGACAGGGTCAATCGAGTAGTTTGGATCTGGAACGCACTGTTTGAGAGTGTGCTGGAGACAGGGTCAATCGAGTACTTAGGATCTGGAACGCACTGTCTGAGAGTGTGGGGGAGACAGGGTCAATCGAGTGGTTAGGATCTGGAACGCATTGAGAGTGTGGGGGAGACAGGGTCAATTGAGTGGTTAGGATCTGGAACGCATTCAGAGTGTGGGGGAGACAGGGTCAATTCAATGGTTAGGATCTGGAACGCACTGTCTGAGAGTGTGCTGGAGACAGGGTCAATCGAGTAGTTAGGAACTGGAACACACTGTCTGAGAGTGTGGGGGAGACAGGGTCAATCGAGAGGTTAGGATCTGGAACGCACTGTCTGAGAGTGTGGGAGAGACAGGGTCAATCGAGTGTTTAGGATCTGGAACGCACTGTCTGAGAGTGTGGGGGAGACAGGGTCAATCGAGTGGTTAGGTTCTGGAATGCACTGAGACTGTGGGGGTGACAGGGTCAATCGAGTGGTTAGGATCTGGAATGCACTGTCAGAGAGTGTGGGGGAGACAGGGTCAATCGAGTGGTTAGGATCTGGAACGCGCTATCTGAGAGTGTGCTGGAGACAGGGTCAATCGAGTAGTTAGGATCTGGAACGCACTGTCTGAGAGTGTGGGGGAGACAGGGTCAATCGAGTGGTTAGGTTCTGGAACGCACTGAGACTGTGGGGGTGACAGGGTCCATCGAGTGGTTAGGATCTGGAACGCACTGTATGATTGTGGTGGCAAAGAGTCAATCGAGTAGTTAGGATCTGGAACGCACTGTCTGAGAGTGTGCTGGAGACAGGGTCAATCGAGTACTTAGGATCTGGAACGCACTGCCTGAGAGTGTGGTGGAGACAGGGTCAATCGAGTGGTTAGGATCTGGAACGCATTGAGAGTGTGGGGGAGACAGGGTCAATTGAGTGATTAGGATCTAGAACGCACTGTCTGAGAGTGTGCTGGAGACAGGGTCAATCGAGTGGTTAGGATCTGGAACACACTGTCTGAGAGTGTGCTGGAGACAGGGTCTATCGTGTGGTTAGGATCTGGAACACGCTATCTGAGAATGTGGTGGAGACATGGTCAAACGAGTGGTTAGGGTCTGGAACGCACTGTCTGAGAGTGTGGGGGAGACAGGGTCAATCGAGTGGTTAGGATTTGGAACGCACTGTCTGAGAGTGTTGGGGAGACAGGGTCAATCAAGTGGTTAGGATCTGGAACGCACTGTCTGAGAGTGTGGGTGAGACAGGGTCAATCGAGTAGTTAGGATCTGGAACGCACTGTTTGAGAGTGTGGTGGAGACAGGGTCAATCGAGTGGATAGGATCTGAAACACCCTGTCTGAGAGTGTGGTGGAGACAGGGTCACTCGAGTGGTTAGGATCTGGAACGCCCTGTCTGAGAGTGTGGGGGAGACAGGGTCAATCGAGTGGTTAGGATCTGGAACGCACTGAGAGTGTGGGGGAGACAGGGTCAATCGAGTGGTTAGGATCTGGAACGCACTGTCTGAGAGTGTGGGGGAGACAGGGTCAATCCAATGGTTACGGTCTGGAACGCACTGTCTGAGAGTGTGGTGGAGACAGAGGCAATCAAGTGGTTAGGATCTGGAACGCACTGTCTGAGAGTGTGCTGGAGACAGGGTCAATCGAGTAGTTAGGATCTGGAACACACTGTCTGAGAGTGTGGGGGAGACAGGGTCAATCGAGTGTTTAGGATCTGGAATGCACTGTCTGAGAGTGTGGGGGAGACAGGATCAATCGAGTGGTTAGGATCTGGAACGCACTGTCTGAGAGTGTGGGGGAGACAGGGTCAATCGAGTGGTTAGGTTCTGGAATGCACTGAGACTGTGGGGGTGACAGGGTCAATCGAGTGGTTAGCATCTGGAACGCACTGTCTGAGAGTGTGGGGGAGACAGGGTCAATCGAGTGTTTAGGATCTGGAACGCACTGTCTGAGAGTGTGGGGGAGACAGGGTCAATCGAGTGGTTAGGATCTGGAACGCACTGTCTGAGAGTGTGGGGGAGACAGGGTCAATCGAGTGGTTAGGTTCTGGAACGCACTGAGACTGTGGGTGTGACAGGGTCAATCGAGTGTTAGGATCTGGAACGCACTGTCAGAGAGTGTGGGGGAGACAGGGTCAATCGAGTGGTTAGGATCTGGAACGCACTGTCTGAGAGTGTGGGGGAGACAGGGTCAATCGAGTGGTTAGGATCTGGAATGCATTGAGAGTGTGGGGGAGACAGGGTCAATCGAGTGGTTAGGATCTGGAACGCATTGAGAGTGTGGGGGAGACAGGGTCAATCGAGTGGTTAGGATCTGGAACGCACTGTTTGAGAGTGTGCAGGAGACAGGGTCAATCGAGTAGTTTGGATCTGGAACGCACTGTCTGAGAGTGTGGGGGAGACAGGGTCAATCGAGTGGTTAGGATCTGGAACGCATTGAGAGTGTGGGGGAGACAGGGTCAATCGAGTGGTTAGGATCTGGAACGCATTGAGAGTGTGGGGGAGACAGGGTCAATCGAGTGGTTAGGATTTGGAACGCACTGTTTGAGAGTGTGGTGGAGACAGGGTCAATCGAGTAGTTTGGATCTGGAACGCACTGTTTGAGAGTGTGCTGGAGACAGGGTCAATCGAGTACTTAGGATCTGGAACGCACTGTCTGAGAGTGTGGGGGAGACAGGGTCAATCGAGTGGTTAGGATCTGGAACGCATTGAGAGTGTGGGGGAGACAGGGTCAATTGAGTGGTTAGGATCTGGAACGCATTCAGAGTGTGGGGGAGACAGGGTCAATTCAATGGTTAGGATCTGGAACGCACTGTCTGAGAGTGTGCTGGAGACAGGGTCAATCGAGTAGTTAGGAACTGGAACACACTGTCTGAGAGTGTGGGGGAGACAGGGTCAATCGAGAGGTTAGGATCTGGAACGCACTGTCTGAGAGTGTGGGAGAGACAGGGTCAATCGAGTGTTTAGGATCTGGAACGCACTGTCTGAGAGTGTGGGGGAGACAGGGTCAATCGAGTGGTTAGGTTCTGGAATGCACTGAGACTGTGGGGGTGACAGGGTCAATCGAGTGGTTAGGATCTGGAATGCACTGTCAGAGAGTGTGGGGGAGACAGGGTCAATCGAGTGGTTAGGATCTGGAACGCGCTATCTGAGAGTGTGCTGGAGACAGGGTCAATCGAGTAGTTAGGATCTGGAACGCACTGTCTGAGAGTGTGGGGGAGACAGGGTCAATCGAGTGTTTTGGATCTGGAACGCAGTGTCTGAGAGTGTGGGGGAGACAGGGTCAATCGAGTGGTTAGGATCTGGAACGCACTGTCTGAGAGTGTGGGGGAGACAGGGTCAATCGAGTGGTTAGGTTCTGGAACACACTGAGACTGTGGGGGTGACAGGGTCAATCGAGTGTTAGGATCTGGAACGCACTGTCAGAGAGTGTGGGGGAGACAGGGTCAATCGAGTGGTTAGGATCTGGAACGCACTGTCTGAGAGTGTGGGGGAGACAGGGTCAATCGAGTGGTTAGGATCTGGAACACCCTGTCTGAGAGTGTGGGGGAGACAGGGTCAATTGAGTGTTTAGGATCTGGAATACCCTGTCTGAGAGTCTGGGGGAGACGGGGTCAATCGAGTGGTTAGGATCTGGAAAGCACTGTCTGAGAGTGTGGGGGAGACAGGGTCAATCGAGTAGTTGGGCTCTGGAACAACCTGTCTGAGAGTGTGGGGGAGACAGGGTCAATCGAGTGGTTAGGACCTAGAACTCACTGTCTGAGAGTGTGGGGTAGGGAGGGTCAATCGAGTAGTTAGGATCTGGAACGCACTGTCTGAGAGTGTGGTAGAGACAGAGTCAATCTAGTGTTTAGGATCTGGAACGCGGTGTCTGAGAGTGTGGGGGAGACAGGGTCAGTCGAGTGGTTGGGATCTGGAACACACTGTCTGAGAGTGTGGGGGAGACAGGGTCAATCTAGTGGTTAGGATCTGGAACGCACTGCCTGAGAGTGTGCTGGAGACAGGGTCAATCGAGTAGTTAGGACATGGAACGCACTGTCTGAGAGTGTGGGGGAGGGTCAATCGTGTGGTTAGGATCTGGAACACGCTGTCTGAGATTGTGGGGGAGACAGGGTCAATCGAGTGGTTAGCATCTGGAACGCACTGTCCGAGAGTGTGGGGGAGACTGGGTCATTCGAGTGGTTAGGTTCTGGAACGCACTGAGACTGTGGGGGTGACAGGGTCAATCGAGTGGTTAGGTTCTGGAACGCACTGTCTGATTGTGGTGGCAAAGAGTCAATCGAGTGGTTAGGATCTGGAACACCCTGTCTGAGAGTGTGGGGGAGACAGGTTCAATCTAGTGGTTGGGATCTGGAACGCACTGTCTGAGAGTGTGGGGGAGATAGGGTCAATCGAGTGGTTAGGATCTGGAACGCACTGTCTGAGAGTGTGGGGGAGACAGGGTCATTCTAGTGGTTCGGATCTGGAACGCACTGTCTGAGAGTGTGGGGGAGACAGGGTCAATCGAGTGGTTAGGATCTGGAACGCACTGTCTGAGTGTGTGGGGGAGACAGGGTTAATCGAGTGGTTAGGGCCTGGAATGCAATGTCTGAGAGTTGGGTGGAGACAGGGTCAATCGTGTGGTTAGGATCTGGAACGCACTGTCTGAGAGTGTGGGGGAAACAGGGTCAATCGAGTGGTTAGGATCTGGAACGCGCTGTCTGAGAGTGTGGGGGAGACAGGGTCAATCGAGTAGTTAGGATCTGGAACGCACTGTTTGAGAGTGTGGTGGAGACAGGGTCAATCGAGTGGTTAGGATCTGGAACACCCTGTCTGAGAGTGTGGGGGAGACAGGTTCAATATAGTCGTTAGGATCTGGAACACACTGTCTGAGAGTGTGGGGGAGACAGGGTCAATCGAGTGGTTAGGATATGGAACGCACTGAGAGTGTGGGGGAGGGTCAATCGTGTAGTTAGGATCTGGAACACGCTGTCTTAAAGTGTGGGGGAGATAGGGTCAATCGAGTAGTTAGGATCTGGAACGCACTGTCTGAGAGTGTGGGGGAGGGTCAATCGTGTGGTTAGGGTCTGGAACGCACTGTCTGAGAGTGTGGGGGAGATAGGGTCAATCGAGTGGTTAGGATCTGGAACGCACTGTCTGAGAGTGTGGGGGAGACAGGGTCAATCGAGTGGTTAGGATCTGCAACGCACTGTCTGAGAGTGTGGGGGAGACAGGGTCAATCAAGTGGTTCGGATCTGGAACGCACTGTCTGAGAGTTTGCTGGAGACAGGGTCAATCGAGTAGTTCGGATCTGGAACACACTGTCTGAGAGTGTGGGGGAGACAGGCTCAATCGAGTGGTTAGGATCAGAACGCACTGTCTGAGAGTGTGGGGGAGACAGGGTCAATCGAGTGGTTAGGATCTGGAACGCACTGTCTGAGAGTGTGGGGGAGACAGGGTCAATCGAGTGGTTAGGTTCTGGAATGCACTGAGAGTGTGGGGGTGACAGGGTCAATCGAGTGGTTAGGATCTGGAACGCACTGTCTGATTGTGGTGGCAAAGAGTCAATCGAGTGGTTAGGATCTGGAACGCACTGTCAGAGAGTGTGGGGGAGACAGGGTCAATCGAGTGGTTAGGATCTGGAACGCACTGTTTGAGAGTGTGGGGGAGACAGGGTCAATCGAGTGGTTAGGATCTGGAACACCCTGTCTGAGAGTGTGGGGGAGACAGGGTCAATCTAGTGGTTCGGAACTGGAACGCACTGTTTGGGATTGTGGGGGAGACAGGGTCAATCGAGTGTTTAGGATCTGGAACGCACTGTCTGATAGTCTGGGGGAGACAGGGTCAATCGAGTGGTTTGGATCTGGGGCACGCAATCTGAGAATGTGGTGGAGACAGGGTCAATCGAGTGGTTAGGATCTGGAAAGCGCTATCTGAGAATGTGGGTGGAGACCGGGTTAATCGAGTGGTTAGGACCTGGAATGCACTGTCTGAGAGTCGGGTGGAGACAGGTTCAATCGAGTAGTTAGGATCTGGAACACACTGTCTGAGAGTGTGGGGGTGACAAGGTCAATTGTGTGGTTAGGATCAGGAACACACTGTCTGAGAGTGTGGGGGAGACAGGGTCAATCGAATGGTTTGGATCTGGAATGCACTGTCTGAGAGTGTGGGGGAGACAGGGTCAATCGAGTGGTTAGGATCTGGAACGCACTGTCTGAGAGTGTGGGGGAGACAGGGTCAATCGAGTGGTTAGGATCTGGAACGCACTGTCTGAGTGTGTGCTGGAGACAGGGTCAATCGAGTGGTTAGGATCTGGAACGCACTGTCTGAGAGTGTGCTGGAGACAGGGTCAATCGTGTGGTTAGGATCTGGAACACGCTATCTGAGAATGTGGTGGAGACATGGTCAAACGAGTGGTTAGGATCTGGAACGCACTGTCTGAGAGTGTGGGGGAGACAGGGTCAATCGAGTGGTTCGGATCTGGAACGCACTGTCTGAGAGTGTGGGGGAGACAGGGTCAATCGAGTAGTTAGGATCTGCAACGCACTGTTTGAGAGTGTGATGGAGACAGGGTCAATCGAGTACTTAGGATCTGGAACGCACTGTCTGAGAGTGTTGGGGAGGGTCAATCGTGTGGTTAGGATCTGGAACACGCTGTCTGAGAGTGTGGGGGAGACAGGGTCAATCGAGTGGTTTTGATCTGGAACGCACTGAGAGTGTGGGGGAGACAGGGTCAATCGAGTGGTTATGATCTGGAACGCACTGTCTGAGAGTCTGGGGGAGACAGGGTCAATCCAATGGTTAGGATCTGGAACGCACTGTCTGAGAGTGTGGTGGAGACAGGGTCAATCAAGTGGTTAGGATCTGCAACGCACTGTCTGAGAGTGTGCTGGAGACAGGGTCAATCGTGTGGTTAGGATCTGGAACACGCTATCTGAGAATGTGGTGGAGACGTGGTCAAACGAGTGGTTAGGATCTGGAACGCACTGTCTGAGAGTGTGGGGGAGACAGGGTCAATCGAGTGGTTCGGATCTGGAACGCACTGTCTGAGAGTGTGGGGGAGACAGGGTCAATCGAGTAGTTAGGATCTGCAACGCACTGTTTGAGAGTGTGATGGAGACAGGGTCAATCGAGTACTTAGGATCTGGAACGCACTGTCTGAGAGTGTGGGGGAGGGTCAATCGTGTGGTTAGGATCTGGAACACGCTGTCTGAGAGTGTGGGGGAGACAGGGTCAATCGAGTGGTTAGGATCTGGAACGCATTGAGAGTGTGGGGGAGACAGGGTCAATCGAGTGGTTAGGATCTGGAACGCACTGTCTGAGAGTCTGGGGGAGACAGGGTCAATCCAATGGTTAGGATCTGGAACGCACTGTCTGAGAGTGTGGTGGAGACAGGGTCAATCAAGTGGTTAGGATCTGGAACGCACTGTCTGAGAGTGTGCTGGAGACAGGGTCAATCGAGTAGTTAGGATCTGGAACACACTGTCTGAGAGTGTGGGGGAGACAGGGTCAATCGAGTGGTTAGGTTCTGGAACGCACTGAGACTGTGGGGGTGACAGGGTCCATCGAGTGGTTAGGATCTGGAACGCACTGTATGATTGTGGTGGCAAAGAGTCAATCGAGTAGTTAGGATCTGGAACGCACTGTCTGAGAGTGTGCTGGAGACAGGGTCAATCGAGTACTTAGGATCTGGAACGCACTGCCTGAGAGTGTGGTGGAGACAGGGTCAATCGAGTGGTTAGGATCTGGAACGCATTGAGAGTGTGGGGGAGACAGGGTCAATTGAGTGGTTAGGATCTGGAACACACTGTCTGAGAGTGTGCTGGAGACAGGGTCTATCGTGTGGTTAGGATCTGGAACACGCTATCTGAGAATGTGGTGGAGACATGGTCAAACGAGTGGTTAGGGTCTGGAACGCACTGTCTGAGAGTGTTGGGGAGACAGGGTCAATCAAGTGGTTAGGATCTGGAACGCACTGTCTGAGAGTGTGGTGGAGACAGGGTCAATCGAGTGGATAGGATCTGAAACACCCTGTCTGAGAGTGTGGTGGAGACAGGGTCACTCGAGTGGTTAGGATCTGGAACGCACTGTCTGAGAGTGTGGGGGAGACAGTGTCAATCGAGTGGTTAGGATCTGGAACGCACTGAGAGTGTGGGGGAGACAGGGTCAATCGAGTGGTTAGGATCTGGAACGCACTGTCTGAGAGTGTGGGGGAGACAGGGTCAATCCAATGGTTACGGTCTGGAACGCACTGTCTGAGAGTGTGGTGGAGACAGAGGCAATCAAGTGGTTAGGATCTGGAACGCACTGTCTGAGAGTGTGCTGGAGACAGGGTCAATCGAGTAGTTAGGATCTGGAACACACAGTCTGAGAGTGTGGGGGAGACAGGGTCAATCGAGTGTTTAGGATCTGGAATGCACTGTCTGAGAGTGTGGGGGAGACAGGATCAATCGAGTGGTTAGGATCTGGAACGCACTGTCTGAGAGTGTGGGGGAGACAGGGTCAATCGATTGGTTAGGTTCTGGAATGCACTGAGACTGTGGGGGTGACAGGGTCAATCGAGTGTTTAGGATCTGGAATGCACTGTCTGAGAGTGTGGGGGAGACAGGATCAATCGAGTGGTTAGGATCTGGAACGCACTGTCTGAGAGTGTGGGGGAGACAGGGTCAATCGAGTGGTTAGGTTCTGGAATGCACTGAGACTGTGGGGGTGACAGGGTCAATCGAGTGGTTAGGATCTGGAACGCACTGTCAGAGAGTGTGGGGGAGACAGGGTCAATCGAGTGGTTAGGATCTGGAACGCACTCTCTGAGAGTGTGGGGGAGACAGGGTCAATCGAGTGGTTAGGATCTGGAACGCATTGAGAGTGTGGGGGAGACAGGGTCAATCGAGTGGTTAGGATCTGGAACGCATTGAGAGTGTGGGGGAGACAGGGTCAATCGAGTGGTTAGGATCTGGAACGCACTGTTTGAGAGTGTGCTGGAGACAGGGTCAATCGAGTAGTTTGGATCTGGAACGCACTGTCTGAGAGTGTGGGGGAGACAGGGTCAATCGAGTGGTTAGGACCTGGAACGCATTGAGAGTGTGGGGGAGACAGGGTCAATCGAGTGGTTAGGATCTGGAACGCATTGAGAGTGTGGGGGAGACAGGGTCAATCGAGTAGTTAGGCTCTGGAACGCACTGTTTGAGAGTGTGGTGGAGACAGGGTCAATCGAGTCGTTTGGATCTGGAACGCACTGTTTGAGAGTGTGCTGGAGACAGGGTCAATCGAGTACTTAGGATCTGGAATGCACTGTCTGAGAGTGTGGGGGAGACAGGGTCAATCGAGTGGTTAGGATCTGGAACGCATTGAGAGTGTGGGGGAGACAGGGTCAATCGAGTGGTTAGGATCTGGATCGCATTGAGAGTGTGGGGGAGACAGGGTCAATCGAGTGGTTAGGATCTGGAACGCACTGTTTGAGAGTGTGGTGGAGACAGGGTCAATCGAGTAGTTTGGATCTGGAACGCACTGTTTGAGAGTGTGCTGGAGACAGGGTCAATCGAGTACTTAGGATCTGGAACGCACTGTCTGAGAGTGTGGGGGAGACAGGGTCAATCGAGTGGTTAGGATCTGGAACGCATTGAGAGTGTGGGGGTGACAGGGTCAATTGAGTGGTTAGGATCTGGAACGCATTCAGAGTGTGGGGGAGACAGGGTCAATTCAATGGTTAGGATCTGGAACGCACTGTCTGAGAGTGTGCTGGAGACAGGGTCAATCGAGTAGTTAGGAACTGGAACACACTGTCTGAGAGTGTGGTGGAGACAGGGTCAATCGAGTGGTTAGGATCTGGAACGCACTGTCTGAGAGTGTGGGGGAGACAGGGTCAATCGAGTGTTTAGGATCTGGAATGCACTGTCTGAGAGTGTGGGGGAGACAGGGTCAATCGAGTGGTTAGGTTCTGGAATGCACTGAGACTGTGGGGGTGACAGGGTCAATCGAGTGGTTAGGATCTGGAATGCACTGTCAGAGAGTGTGGGAGAGACAGGGTCAATCGAGTGGTTAGGATCTGGAACGCGCTATCTGAGAGTGTGCTGGAGACAGGGTCAATCGAGTAGTTAGGATCTGGAACGCACTGTTTGAGAGTGTGGGGAAGACAGGGTCAATCGAGTGTTTAGGATCTGGAACGCACTGTCTGAGAGTGTGGGGGAGACAGGGTCAATCGAGTGCTTAGGATCTGGAACGCACTGTCTGAGAGTGTGGGGGAGACAGGGTCAATCGAGTGGTTAGGTTCTGGAACGCACTGAGACTGTGGGGGTGACAGGGTCAATCGAGTGTTAGGATCTGGAACGCACTGTCAGAGAGTGTGGGGGAGACAGGGTCAATCGAGTGGTTAGGATCTGGAACGCACTCTCTGAGAGTGTGGGGGAGACAGGGTCAATCGAGTGGTTAGGATCTGGAACGCATTGAGAGTGTGGGGGAGACAGGGTCAATCGAGTGGTTAGGATCTGGAACGCATTGAGAGTGTGGGGGAGACAGGGTCAATCGAGTGGTTAGGATCTGGAACGCACTGTTTGAGAGTGTGCTGGAGACAGGGTCAATCGAGTAGTTTGGATCTGGAACGCACTGTCTGAGAGTGTGGGGGAGACAGGGTCAATCGAGTGGTTAGGACCTGGAACGCATTGAGAGTGTGGGGGAGACAGGGTCAATCGAGTGGTTAGGATCTGGAACGCATTGAGAGTGTGGGGGAGACAGGGTCAATCGAGTAGTTAGGATCTGGAACGCACTGTTTGAGAGTGTGGTGGAGACAGGGTCAATCGAGTCGTTTGGATCTGGAACGCACTGTTTGAGAGTGTGCTGGAGACAGGGTCAATCGAGTACTTAGGATCTGGAACGCACTGTCTGAGAGTGTGGGGGAGACAGGGTCAATCGAGTGGTTAGGATCTGGAACGCATTGAGAGTGTGGGGGAGACAGGGTCAATCGAGTGGTTAGGATCTGGAACGCATTGAGAGTGTGGGGGAGACAGGGTCAATCGAGTGGTTAGGATCTGGAACGCACTGTTTGAGAGTGTGGTGGAGACAGGGTCAATCGAGTAGTTTGGATCTGGAACGCACTGTTTGAGAGTGTGCTGGAGACAGGGTCAATCGAGTACTTAGGATCTGGAACGCACTGTCTGAGAGTGTGGGGGAGACAGGGTCAATCGAGTGGTTAGGATCTGGAACGCATTGAGAGTGTGGGGGAGACAGGGTCAATTGAGTGGTTAGGATCTGGAACGCATTCAGAGTGTGGGGGAGACAGGGTCAATTCAATGGTTAGGATCTGGAACGCACTGTCTGAGAGTGTGCTGGAGACAGGGTCAATCGAGTAGTTAGGAACTGGAACACACTGTCTGAGAGTGTGGGGGAGACAGGGTCAATCGAGTGGTTAGGATCTGGAACGCACTGTCTGAGAGTGTGGGGGAGACAGGGTCAATCGAGTGTTTAGGATCTGGAACGCACTGTCTGAGAGTGTGGGGGAGACAGGGTCAATCGAGTGGTTAGGTTCTGGAATGCACTGAGACTGTGGGGGTGACAGGGTCAATCGAGTGGTTAGGATCTGGAATGCACTGTCAGAGAGTGTGGGAGAGACAGGGTCAATCGAGTGGTTAGGATCTGGAACGCGCTATCTGAGAGTGTGCTGGAGACAGGGTCAATCGAGTAGTTAGGATCTGGAACGCACTGTTTGAGAGTGTGGGGAAGACAGGGTCAATCGAGTGTTTAGGATCTGGAACGCACTGTCTGAGAGTGTGGGGGAGACAGGGTCAATCGAGTGCTTAGGATCTGGAACGCACTGTCTGAGAGTGTGGGGGAGACAGGGTCAATCGAGTGGTTAGGTTCTGGAACGCACTGAGACTGTGGGGGTGACAGGGTCAATCGAGTGTTAGGATCTGGAACGCACTGTCAGAGAGTGTGGGGGAGACAGGGTCAATCGAGTGGTTAGGATCTGGAACGCACTGTCTGAGAGTGTGGGGGAGACAGGGTCAATCGAGTGGTTAGGATCTGGAACGCATTGAGAGTGTGGGGGAGACAGGGTCAATCGAGTGGTTAGGATCTGGAATGCATTGAGAGTGTGGGGGAGACAGGGTCAATCGAGTGGTTAGGATCTGGAACGCACTGTTTGAGAGTGTGCTGGAGACAGGGTCAATCGAGTAGTTTGGATCTGGAACGCACTGTCTGAGTGTGGGGGAGACAGGGTCAATCGAGTAGTTTGGATCTGGAACGCACTGTCTGAGAGTGTGGGGGAGACAGGGTCAATCGAGTGGTTAGGACCTGGAACGCATTGAGAGTGTGGGGGAGACAGGGTCAATCGAGTGGTTAGGATCTGGAACGCATTGAGAGTGTGGTGGAGACAGGGTCAATCGAGTAGTTAGGATCTGGAACGCACTGTTTGAGAGTGTGGTGGAGACAGGGTCAATCGAGTCGTTTGGATCTGGAACGCACTGTTTGAGAGTGTGCTGGAGACAGGGTCAATCGAGTACTTAGGATCTGGAACGCACTGTCTGAGAGTGTGGGGGAGACAGGGTCAATCGAGTGGTTAGGATCTGGAACGCATTGAGAGTGTGGGGGAGACAGGGTCAATCGAGTGGTTAGGATCTGGAACGCATTGAGAGTGTGGGGGAGACAGGGTCAATCGAGTGGTTAGGATCTGGAACGCACTGTTTGAGAGTGTGGTGGAGACAGGGTCAATCGAGTGGTTAGGATCTGGAACGCATTGAGAGTGTGGGGGAGACAGGGTCAATTGAGTGGTTAGGATCTGGAACGCATTCAGAGTGTGGGGGAGACAGGGTCAATTCAATGGTTAGGATCTGGAACGCACTGTCTGAGAGTGTGCTGGAGACAGGGTCAATCGAGTAGTTAGGAACTGGAACACACTGTCTGAGAGTGTTGGGGAGACAGGGTCAATCGAGTGGTTAGGATCTGGAACGCACTGTCTGAGAGTGTGGGGGAGACAGGGTCAATCGAGTGTTTAGGATCTGGAACGCACTATCTGAGAGTCTGGGGGAGACGGTCAATCGAGTGGTTTGGATCTGGGACACGCAATCTGAGAATGTGGTGGAGACAGGGTCAATCGAGTAGTTAGGAGTTGGAACGCACTGTTTGAGAGTGTGGGGGAGACAGTGTCAATCGAGTGGTTAAGATCGGGAACGCACTGTCTGAGAATGTGGGGGAGACGGGGTCAATCGAGGCAGACGATGGGAATGGCGTTTCTCTCTGACAGGGGAGAGTGGGCAGGGTAACGGGGAGAATGCGGGGAGAGTGGGACCAGCTGAGTTGTCAGCCTGTGGAATTCTCTTCTCTCCCCTCACCAGAGAGTATCGGGGGCCGGGGCGTTGAATATATTCGAGGCTGAGTCAGACGGGTTTCTGATCGACAGGGGGAGGAGTCGAGGGTTATGGTGGGGGCGGGAGGACAGACAGGAGAGTGGAGCTGAGACCACAATCGGATCGGCCGCCATCTTCGTAGCAGCATGGATAGTCACCTGGGGAAGAGAGGTCACCTGGGGAAGAGAGAGCACCTGTGGACGTCTGCCTTTAGGGTCGGGAGGGACGCTTAGCGGTGGGGTCGTTGTGAACCGTGTGGTGGTCCGCCTTAGACTTCAAGGGGACATCAACAGGCAGGTGGAGTGGGCAGACTGATGGCAGACGCAGTTTGATGGGTAGAAACTCACAGGACTGCAGGAGCGGAGGGAGCTCGGGATATGTGTGTGTAAACCATTGAAGGTGACAGGACAGGTACCTACACCACACGGACAAAATCCCCGAACTCCCTCCCTAACAGCGCCGTGGGTGTACCTACACCACACGGACAAAATCCTGGAACTCCCTCCCTAACAGCGCCGTGGGTGTACCTACACCACACGGACAAAATCCTGGAACTCCCTCCCTAACAGCGCCGTGGGTGTACCTACACCACACGGACAAAATCCCCGAACTCCCTCCCTAACAGCGCCGTGGGTGTACCTACACCACACGGACAAAATCCTGGAACTCCCTCCCTAACAGCGCCGTGGGTGTACCTACACCACACGGACAAAATCCTGGAACTCCCTCCCTAACAGCGCCGTGGGTGTACCTACACCACACGGACAAAATCCTGGAACTTCCTCCCTAACAGCGCCGTGGGTGTACCTACACCACACGGGCAAAATCCCGGAACTCCCTCCCTAACAGCGCCGTGGGTGTACCTACACCACATGGGGACAAATTCCTGGAACTCCCTACCTAACAGCGCCGTGGGTGTACCTACACCACACGGGGACAAAATCCCCGAACTCCCTCCCTAACAGCGCCGTGGGTGTACCTACACCACACGGACAAAATCCTGGAACTCCCTCCCTAACAGCGCCGTGGGTGTACCTACACCACACGGACAAAATCCTGGAACTCCCTCCCTAACAGCGCCGTGGGTGTACCTACACCACACGGACAAAATCCCCGAACTCCCTCCCTAACAGCGCCGTGGGTGTACCTACACCACACGGACAAAATCCTGGAACTCCCTCCCTAACAGCGCCGTGGGTGTACCTACACCACACGGACAAAATCCTGGAACTCCCTCCCTAACAGCGCCGTGGGTGTACCTACACCACACGGACAAAATCCTGGAACTTCCTCCCTAACAGCGCCGTGGGTGTACCTACACCACACGGGCAAAATCCCGGAACTCCCTCCCCAACAGCGCCGTGGGTGTACCTACACCACACGGGGACAAATTCCTGGAACTCCCTCCCTAACAGCGCCGTGGGTGCACCTACACCACACGGGGACAAAATCCCGGAACTCCCTCCCTAACAGCGCCGTGGGTGTACCTACACCACACGTCCCCCGCCGCGAACGCATAAAAGACGACACAGAACGCCCCCCCACCCCCCGTCTCTCCGCGCCTCTCGGGTGCACACATTTTTCACAGAGCCCTTTTATTTTTTATTTTTCCGTTTCCATGATTTTATTTGTCCTTTGTACCCAAGCTCGAGAACCTCGACAGGCAGTAATATTGCAATCACAGTTTCGTCAAACTAAAAAAAAGAAAATGACGCGCGGACAGGTCCTACCCACCCCTCCCACCCACCCACCCACCCCCCTCTCCCGGCTTCGAGGGTCAAGGCAGTTGATTGTGTGTGGGGCGGGCAGGGGTTGGATTGGGGGGGAAGCCTGCATTGAGACCCATGTTCTACAGGAGCAACCTGCCCTCACAAAGCCCGCTCCGCCTCTCCCTTCTCCCGCAGGAAAGGCACTGACGGGCGGCGCAGGGCATGATTCCTCTTTGTCCCCTCCTACCCACCCACCCCTCCGAGCTCCGTGTGGAGCCCTTCACCCCCAGCCCTCGCTAACCCCTACGGTCTAATCGGACAATGATGTTAGGTGCCATCTCCCTTGGGAACGCACACACAGAGAGAGAGAAAGGGGCTAAATTTATCCTTGTTTTTTCCCCACACACACACACACACCTATATATATATATATATATATACACATACACACACACACACACACACATATATTATATTGATAAGATGCCAGCAAAATAAATCATCTGTAAAATGTACATTCATTTGGTTTAAAAGTAAAAAGGCAATGAATTTTAACTCCCTTCCCACGCGAACCGAGTCAAATCGATTAAATTATTTAAAAATTTATTTCATTAACGTGATTCGCAAAAAAAGTCAATTGATCCCTTTTCACCCAGTGAATCTTGGCGGGGGTGGGGGGAGGCGGGGCTGGGTCTTGACCCCCCTCCCCGACCCCCCGGAAAGCGGCGCAATTCGACTCCCACCCGCCCTTATAAAAACAAACAAGAAAAAGAGGCTGCGGGGAGGAAACTGAGCCGTGAATCTTTTGGCGCGTGTGTTTGGTGGAGCTCATTGTGGTCCCTTGGTCTCCTCGCCAGCCTCTCCTCGCACCCCCCCTAGCGTGAGATGGGAGGGGTGGGGGCCGGACGGTGAAGGAGGAGTTAGAGGGGTCAGGCGGCAATGTTACAAAGGAAAAAAAACAAAAAAAATAGGTCGATTAAGGTTTTGGCGGTGGTGGTGGTGGCGCATCCTGTTACACGTCGGACACAACACGCGGCAGCTGCGGGTTTCCTCGTCCTCCGCCAGGGGCGCCGAGCGGACCCGGTCGTTTGGCTGTCTCGACGTTTTCCCTTTCGAGGAGCGGGCCAAGTCGTCTCGAGTCGAGGGCGGTGAGGTTTGTGGTGGGGGAGGGGTGGGGTGGAGGGAGAAAAAGAGTCAAGGAAATGGTTCTCTGTATAACGGAGGAGGCTGCGGGTGTCGGGTGGGGAGATGGGTCAATGTTCGGAGATCGTGGAGGGATAGGGAGGGGGGTTGAGGGCAGCCTCTTCCCTGGGGCACCACACACACCAGTGTTAAGACAGACAGATCTTCCCCCACCCTCCCGGTACCCTGGGGAGTGTGGCACTGTTTGGGGTGGGGGTGGGGGTGGGGGAGAGAGGAGATTGTGCTCCGCGGTCTCTTCAACACGGTCGTCTCGCTGAGGGAAAGGAGGGGGGGAGCCGCGGATTGTCCCGGAAGCTGTTCCCTCCCCCGCCCCCCTCCCGATATCCAGGGGGTTTAATCCTGCCCTTTCCCCACCCCCCACCAACATGGGGAGGCCGCTCCCGACCCCCAGTCCGTTATAGGAGGAAGGGGTTCGTGCTGCCGGCGGGCTGCGAGACGAAGCCGTTCTGAGAGGTCGGCAATGCGACCATGGGGGGCATCGCCCCGGGCACCGACAGGGCCCCGGCGGGCAGCGGGAGGAGGGGGGCGCTGCCTCCCTGGCCCAGGGGGGAGAGGGCGGCCGGGGGCACCAGTGGGGAGAGGGATGGGTGGCCCACGGCGGCCATGACGGGGCTGGCCCGGAGCTGGTTGAGGGACATGCTCTGGGTGGGGGGAGGCCCCCCGAAGGGGTTCGTCACTGAGGCGGCGGCTGCTGGTCCTCCTGTTTGGGGTGGGTGGGGGGGTTGGGGTTGGGGGAGGGAGGAAAAGAGACAAAGAGAAGGTTAGACTCAGTCCTGGTAACAACGAGCAAACAACACCCACCCCCACACACACCCCCACCCCCACACACACCCCCACACACACCCCCACACACACCCCCACCCCCCCACACACCCCCACACACACCCCCACCCCCACACACACACCCACCCCCACAAACCCCCACACACACCCCCACACACACCCCCACCCCCACACACACCCCCACCCCCACACACACACCCACCCCCACAAACCCCCACCCCCACACACACACCCACCCCCACACACACCCACCCCCACACACACCCCCACCCCCACACACACCCCCACACACCCCCACAAACCCCACACACACCCCCACACACACCCCCACCACCCTCACAAACCCCCACACACACCCCCACCACTCCCACACACCCCCACACACACCCCCACCACTCCCACACACCCCTACCCCCCACACACACCCCCACCACTCCCACCCCCACACACACCCCCACAAACCCCCACTCCCACACACCCCCACCA